>NW_026607134.1:135000-142500 GCF_029890125.1 Rhinichthys klamathensis goyatoka | reverse complement strand
AACAGCTTACAACAAAAAAAGAGCAGCAGGATGATAACAGTTGCCCACGATCTGATGCTTATTAATCTAAATAGAGTTCTGAGTTCAACACAAGGTATTAAAATAATAAAATATATAAAATAAAAGGTATAGGGATAAGATTTAGGATATAATCTAGAAAACTGCGGCCAAAAGTGCATCAATGACAAATAACTAAAGTCTTAGATTTAGACACTTTGTAGCATTTTTAACTGCAAAGTATTTGCTTATGATTTACAGTTATTATTGTCATCACTTCAAAAAAAATCTCTTCCAATAAAAAAGCTTTGAAAACATCCCGTATTATAGAAAAATAAATATTTTATTTTATTATCTGTATCCCCACTTGTTCATGTTCATTGTTCAGTATTACTCTTTTTCTGAACTGAATTATAATTATGCAAAAAAAAAAAAAACTTTGTAGCATTTTTGTATGGAAGGAAAGATTATTAACAAAAATAACACAATTCTTAAAGAAATTATTAAAATTAGTTGTGCATACAAATTATTTAAAAAAAAAAATTTTTTTTTTACAAATACCACATTTTTGTATGGAACAATTAATTAACAAATAATAAAAATGATTTAAAAATATGTATGTATTTTATTTCTGGTGGTTATTGTCATTATGTCTCCAATGCTGTTGATCGAATTGAACTTGTATTAAACATGGATGTATTGAATATGCTTGATAAGAAAGAACTGGACGTCACATGACCTGATAATCGGCTGCATTGCTAACACATCATGTGACCATGTTTGCAGGACAGCAGGTGTGCAGGAACCGTGGCGCTCTCAAACCCACCGGCGCTGAGAAGCACATGCTCATCTGTCATGATCTCATCACGAAGCGTCAATCCCTGCCGCCCTCTTTCGTTTAATCTCCCACCAGCACATGGGCGGCACGCGTCGCGAGCGTTAAATTAACCCAGTTACGGCCGTCGGGGGGAAAGATGAGCGTTTAACTCTTCTCTGATGAGGACTGATGAAGACACTGAAGTTACGGAGTCGTCAAACATCAGGGTCATGGGGTCATTCAGCGTCATGGGGTCATTCAGGGTCATGGGGTCATTCCCAGGGAATCGATGCATGAACAGGTTTATCTCAAACGCATTTGCATTAAAAGCATTGATGAAGCCCTTGGTTTTTAACACTTCACACAGAAATACATAACATTTCAACTGATTCCAGACGACCACTTTATCTAGAAAATGACTTTCACTACACTCTTAAAAATAAAGTTTCTTTGTTAAATAATAAAAGCGCAGCAGTTCTCACACAGGATGACTTAAAATGATTTAAAATCAGTCAAACAATCGTTAAAATAAGCGAATTTCCAAAAAAAAAAAAAAAAAAATCAAGATATTGTTATTCTAAACTTTTGGAAAACCTGGATTTGTGAGGAAGCCTGATTTTAAAGTTGTGATCGATGGCTAGACCTGAAAAGAAATGTCATTTAATAAAGTATTTAAACCGCCATGAGCATTTTCATAATGAATATACATTTTACAAGTTATGCCTAGCTCTAAAATATCAAGTAGAAATTCTGAATACAAATAATAATTTTCTGGAATCGAGAAATGTAATTGGATTAATTTTGATTTTTACTAACTAAAATAATTTTTTTACATTTACTTACTTTTAATTTACAAACTGTAGGAGTAAAATACGCTTTGAAAAGAAAACTATAGGGTTGAGGAATCAAATAGCAGTCAAAATGACTGAGGATTTCATTTTAAAAGCTGAATCAATGATCATTTTAAGGTTGTTGATACTTTTATTGAGGTCTTGCGTCGTAAACATCTGGTTTTGTGTCCCACAGAAGACTGAGAGTCAATGAGTGTGACGTTTGTGAGTGAACGGTTACTTGTTTTTAAGAGTGTATGTTGTCAAAGTCAGTGAAGTTTAATCCCGTCCCACACACAGCATCTTCAAACACACAATGATATACGAGTTCAACTTTGCCAGATAAACCCTCAAAGCACATCAACACCAACATCAACAGCTTCCTTAAAAACTGTCTTAATCTTAATTTTTAATCTGGGCCGCCAGAATCTCTTGATGATGTTTTTCTTGCCGACACGTGAAGCTGAAGGAGAAGCGTCTCATTTAGAGGAACGAACACCTCAATCTCGCTCTCAGACTCAAAACCCAAAACACACACAGACCGCAAACACTAAAAACATCACTTTTGATTCTGAAGTCAAATCCTCCAGCTTTGTAGCTCAAAAGGGGTCGTCGGATGGTGTGACCAGTTGGTGTGACTCTTTAGGGTCTTCATGTAAAGTTTGTAACATACTTTGGTTAAAATTCCTCAATGGTTGTGTAATACAACACTCTTTACCTCCTCAAGAACAGCTCTGCTCACAGCGACCCGTATCAGTGCATGTCTCTTTAAATGCTAATGAGCAACTGCCTGAGGGTGGGAATATGCTAATACAGGAAATATGCTAATACGAAAAATAGGTTAATATGGGAAATAAACTAATATGGGAAATATACTAATATGGAAAATATGCTAATAAGCAAAATATGTTAATATGGGGAATATACTAATATGGGAAATATGCAAATACGGGAAATATGCTAATATGGGAAATATTCTAATATGGGAAAAATGTTAATATGGGAAATATGCTAATATGGGAAATATGCTAATATGGGAAATACACTAATATGGGAAATATGCTAATATGGGAAATATGTTAATATGGGAAATATACTAATATGGGAAATATTCTAATATGGGAAATATGTTAATATGGGAAATATGCTAATATGGGAAATATTTTAATATGGGAAATATTCTAATATGGGAAATATTCTAATATGGGGAAAATGTTAATATGGGAAATTATGCAAATATGGGAAATATGCTAATATGGGAAATATTGTAATATGGGAAAATTATAATAAGGGAAATATGTTAATATGGGAAATATTATGATATGGGAAATATGTTAATATGGAAAATATACTAATATGGGAAATATACTAATATGGGAAATATACTAATATATATTCTATATTAGAAATATTAGAAATATTCTAATACAGCAAATATGCTAATATGAAAAATATGTTAATATATGTTATATGGGAAATAAATTAATATGGAAAATATACTAATATGGGAAATAAATTGATATGGAAAATATACTAATATGGGAAATATACTATTATGGGAAATATTCTAATATGGGAAATATGCTAATATGAGAAATATTTTAATATGGGAAATATTCTAATACGGGAAATATGCTAATACGGGAAATTTGCAAATACGGGAAATATGCTAATACGGGAAATATGCTAATACAGGAAATATGCTAATACGGGAAATTTGCAAATACGGGAAATATGCTAATACAGGAAATATGCTAATACGGGAAATTTGCAAATACGGGAAATATGCTAATACAGGAAATATGCTAATACAGGAAATATGCTAATACGGGAAATTTGCAAATACGGGAAATATGCAAATACGGGAAATATGCTAATACAGGAAATATGCTAATACGGGAAATATGCTAATACGGGAAATATGCTAATACGGGAAATTTGCAAATACAGGAAATATGCTAATACGGGAAATATGCTAATACGGGAAATATGCTAATACAGGAAATATGCTAATACAGGAAATATGCTAATACAGGAAATATGCTAATACAGGAAATATGCTAATACAGGAAATATGCTAATACAGGAAATATGCTAATACGGGAAATATGCTAATACGGGAAATATGCTAATACGGGAAATATGCTAATACAGGAAATATGCTAATACAGGAAATATGCTAATACAGGAAATATGCTAATACAGGAAATATGCTAATACGGGAAATATGCTAATACGGGAAATATGCTAATACAGGAAATATGCTAATACAGGAAATATGCTAATACAGGAAATATGCTAATACGGGACAGTACGTCAGCAGTCGTGGGCGGAGCATGAGCAATATGACATCATAGTACTCAGAAAATCCAGACGGCTTGATTATTGAGAGTGTTTAGACTTTTTGAGGATAAAGTAGTGAAGTGAAAGGAGTGAATATATTTGTATCATTGTATGGCGGTTGTGTCCACACACTGCACACACACATTTATATGCAAAACACCAAATAAAAGTGAATTTTGCATCCGATGACCCCTTTAATTAACTCATGGCCTGGCATTCTTCAGCTTCAGGATAAAGGTCAGAGCCGTCTTACCTGAGTGACTTTGTCTGTGACGTTGTGTGTGCGGTCGATGAGTTTGCAGGGAGCGATGATGTCCATGTCTCCGGGCGGGAGGGAGATGAGCGGGTCCGCTTTAAAGTCCACGAAGTTGAGCGTGATCTGGGGGATTTTGCTGATAGCGCGGTAACGCATGAGATCTGAGTCCGAGGTAGAGTTCAGGATGCTGGACTTGTTGTTCACGGCTCCTGAGGAAAGAAACAGGTTTTATTTCGGAAACACTCTTGACATTTTACAGTGTTTTATTAGCAAATCATACTGTATATCTGCACTATCGTTTGGGATTGGTACGATATTAAGGTTTTTTTAATGTAATTGCAAGTCTCTTTTGTTTACTAATGTTGCGTTTATTTGATCAGTAAATATATAGATTTTTTAAACATCTGTTTTCTATGTGAATATATATAGTCAAGTTTTATTTATTCCTGTGATGAAAGCTGAATTTTCAGCATCATTACTCCAGTCTTCAGTGTCACATGATCCTTCCGAAATCACTCTAATATGATGATCTGATGCTCAAGAAACATTTATGATTATTATCAGTGTTAAAAACTTTTCAGGATTCTCTGATGAATAGAAAGTTTAAAAGAACAGAATTTATTTGAAATATAATCTTTTGTAACATGTTAAAGTCCCCCTGTGGTGAGAATCCAGCTTTTAATGTTGTTTATGTGTGTATGTGGTGTTTTTAATCTGCTTTAAGACACACCATGTGTAAGTTCATAAGTCGACAGCATTGCTGAGTATTTTCTGCTTAAAACTGCAGTGAACCAAAGACAGTCTCAAAAACACGGTTTGAAATCGCTGGTGTTTCTGACGTCACAAACGACCTTGTAACCAATCAGATCAACGTGTGATCGTCAACCAGTGGATCTCTGAGCTGAGGGAGTGAGTGGAGGCGGGGCTCATTTGCATATTCATAGAACCGCGCATACTAAATGAAGCAAGGGTGTCGAGTTACATTCAAGATATTTTAAGGCATGACTCATTTTATTTTGAGGTAAAAAACGTTTAAATATGTCATTTTGGTGTGTTTTAAGGTATAAAATGATTGATTACAAGTGGACTTTAAATGTCACTTTTAATTTCGTGCATCTCCAGCCCAGTTTTCTCACCCGTGCTGCTGCATATGGGTCGGGTTCGGTGCTTCCGCTCCCACTCCGGCCGCATGGCCTCGATATCGTCCACCGAAGACGCGCGCCGCATGCTGTGAAAGCTCTCGCGCGAGCGGCTGTTGCTCAGGCTGCAGTTGGACACAGTGGTGTCCGGGTCGAGCCGGCGCGGTCGAGGCGAGGACTGACCCAGAGGCAGCGTGACGGGGTGCGGGGGGGCCGGAGGAGGAGACGAGGGGTCGCTGCCCAACAGGTCCCGAGAGGACGGTGGGGTCACGAGGCCGGTGGAGCGGGTGGAGCCGGTGGCCACACGGGGGCGCTGGTGTTCTGGCAGCGAGAGGAGCTCGCCCAGCGCCAGGGATTCGGGGCTCTGTCGACCGGAGCCGCAGGGGAAACCCGTTCCTCGCCCTGCCTCGGGATCCTCCCGCAGAGAAGATTTACTGTTGTTCCGGGAGTTCAGGAGGGGGAGGCGTAAACGGATGCCTCGGGCGCGATCTGCGGCACACAAATACACAGAGGAAACGTCAAGACTCATTTTTGTGTGCATCTTTTATGAACATTTTCCACACAGGCAGGGATGGGCATTTTTTAAAAATATTGTATTCGAATATTTGGGCTAATAAAAATCAAATATTCGTTTATTTAAATGACGTTTATTTTTTAAGTTTGAGGTAGAAAAACACACGGAGAGACATTAGAGATATTAGACTCAAGTCAAGACTTTTTATGATTATTCACCACACATGCACGTTTTAATATGGGTTTTAATATGTAAATTATCTATTTTGTGACTGGCTGACATTTTTGTATGTGAAATATGTTACAAACCCAGCTGAAGACAGTCACTGAAGTGCTAAATGTTAGCAATATTGATAACACTTTACAATAAGGTTCATTAGTTAATGTATTTACTAACATGAACTAACAATGAGCAATACATTTGTTACAGTATTTATTAATCTTTTTTAATGTTGGTCAATACAAATACAGCTGCTCATTGTTTGTTCATGTTAGTTCGCAGTACATTAACTAATGTTAACTAATAACGTATTAGTAAATGTTGAAATTAATATGAACTAAAATTAATAACTGCTGAAGAAGACTTGTTCATTATTAGTCCATGTTAACTAATGTAGTTAATGTTAACTAATGAACCTATTATATTGTATACGGTAATACTTGTATTACTGTAATATTTAAATGAGGGCGGTCATATGTTAATGAGCTGAATTTGCATGACCTTCCCATTACAGTCACTTGTGATAACTGGATTTTAAAATGGAAGAAAGAATATATATATAAAAAAAAATATATATATAAATATATATTTCTGATTGGGCCGTTTTTGCAGCTTAGTTTGTGTTAAGGTCCTTTTTCTCATGACATGTGCTAATTAAGGTAATGTTTTAAAGGGATGTTATTAGATGTAGTGTTGACTGAAGAGAGTGTGTGACGTACTGGAGTGACGCCACAGCAGAGGCAGCTTGTGATTCAGATCCTGCGGGTCGTGCAGTTTATCGTCCGGCATGACCTCAAAATTCAGAATAAACATGATCACCACGCCATCTTCATTCTTTACAGGAACCACATCCACCAAACACAGGAAACACACACCTGTGAGACACAGAGAGAGAGAGAGAGAGAGACATTCACTTACATGCATCCTTATAAATAACTTCATGAACAAAGTATTTGGTCTCCATCAGTGTTGTTGTTTAATGACCACACACATGAAGACATTTGCGCATTAGTTAATATGCATCTTTTCTAAATTGCAAATACAAAGTGGAATTTTATTAGAAATACAGGTGAAACTCGAAAAATGAGAATATGGTGCAAAAGTTCATTTATTTCAGTAATTCAACTTAAAAGGTGAAACTAATATATTATATAGACTCATTACATGCAAAGTGAGATATTTCAAGCCTTTATTTGTTATAATGTTGATGATTATGGTTTACAGGTTATGAAAAGTCAAAATTAGAATATTGTGAAAAGGTTTTCATAAGCTGTAATCCATAATCATCAACATTATAACAAATAAAGGCCTGGAATATCTCACTTTGCATGTAATGAGTCTATATAATATATTAGTTTCACCTTTTAAGTTGAATTACTGCAATA
>NW_026607134.1:0-132500 GCF_029890125.1 Rhinichthys klamathensis goyatoka | reverse complement strand
AATATTTAAAAACCAAATAAATACAAAAACAATGCATTGTGAACAGCCACTGTGAAAAGAAGACAATAAAATAAAATAATAATACTATGATTTTCACTTTCTGGAATATTTTTATGAACATTTTCCATCGCAAATGAACCAGCTCATGTTCTTAAAGGGACAGTTCACCCAAAAAGCATCTCAAAAACCCTTTGCTCGCCCTCGTGTCGTTCCACACCTGTATGACTGTCTCTCTTTTCTGGACCAAAAAAGAAAACATTTTGAAGAACGTTGGGAACCAAACCTTCTGCGTTTCACAGACGAAAGTCATATTGAGCTTTAATGACATGAGTTTGAGTAAATTCGGGTGAACTGTCCCTTTAACAAATGTCTCTGGTCTTACTGTGCACGTCTCACCAGCCAATCAAATTATGAGGAATAAATCAAGTCCCGCCCCCACATTGTTTCAATCTGTGTATTGTCAGTTTCACTCAAACATCACATTTCTGATGTTTATTGTTATGAAGATTCAGTGCAGGATGAGTGACAGCAGCGGCTCAACACTAATCAAACATCATCCAGATCCGCATCATCTGACACCTGATGATCCCAATAATCCCATTAATCCCACTGTCTTCTTGAGGATTACAGTGGATGAGGAAGGATTTAAGAAGCAACAGAATGACCTGCTGTGACCTGAGATGTGATCCCTGTCCCTGTGTCAAAGATGTGAGTGTTAACTAAAACTATATTAAAAATAGTTTTCCGTAATTTAAATAAAGCTGGGATAAAATTTATAGTTCAGATAGAAACACTGATGTCTACGGCTGCGATCAATATAGAGTAAATCACTGTTTGAAAGTAACTTGACGTTTCAAAAAATGATTGTATTGATTGCATCGTTACGCCAGTAGATGGCGACAAGTGACTGTTAAAACATGTGTTTGTGTTTGAATCATTCATTCAAGAGATTCGTTCAGAAACGCTGATTCATCCAGTAATGAAACAAGTGAAGTCTATATGAGTGAGTCATTGAATCATTCATTCAAGAGATTCGTTCAGAAACGCTGATTCATCCAGTAATGAAACAAGTGAAGGCTTTATGAGTGAGTTATTGAATCATTCATTCAAGAGATTCGTTCAGAAACGCTGATTCATCCAGTAATGAAACAAGTGAAGTCTTTATGAGTGAGTCATTGAATCATTCATTCAAGAGATTCGTTCAGAAACGCTGATTCATCCAGTAATGAAACAAGTGAAGTCTATATGAGTGAGTCATTGAATCATTCATTCAAGAGATTCGTTCAGAAACGCTGATTCATCCAGTAATGAAACAAATGAAGTCTATATGAGTGAGTCATTGAATCATTCATTCAAGAGATTCAATCAGAAACGCTGATTCATCCAGTAATGAAACAAGTGAAGTCTATATGAGTGAGTCATTGAATCATTCATTCAAGAGATTCGTTCAGAAACGCTGATTCATCCAGTAATGAAACAAATGAAGTCTATATGAGTGAGTCATTGAATCATTCATTCAAGAGATTCAATCAGAAACGCTGATTCATCCAGTAATGAAACAAGTGAAGTCTATATGAGTGAGTCATTGAATCATTCATTCAAGAGATTCAATCAGAAACGCTGATTCATCCAGTAATGAAACAAATGAAGTCTATATGAGTGAGTCATTGAATCATTCATTCAAGAGATTCAATCAGAAACGCTGATTCATCCAGTAATGAAACAAGTGATGGCTTTATGAGTGAGTTATTGAATGATTCATTCAAGAGATTCATTCAGAAACGCTGATTCATCCAGTAATGAAACAAATGAAGTCTATATGAGTGAGTCGTGGAATCATTCATTCACCCTTTTTGTTTTAATAATTAATACAATTAATGAAATGGTTTTTTTTTTAAATAGGCTGCAGAAATTAACATTTTGTCAGAATTTCTAGTAAGTTACATGTTATTTTGTCTAGTTGTCTATGAAGAATCGTGGGAGAGAATCATGATCTCTTTTAAACAAATAAAAACAAAAATCGTGATTCTCAATGTATCCAGAAACGTGCAGCTCTACTGACGACTAGTGAACTCATTTGAGTGTTATTATTTCTCCAAGGAATTTAACACTTATGTATTTAACAGTTATGAAAGATGAATCACTGAGCAATATTTATTTTTTCTCTGAGAGGTCTAGAAACAACACAAGATCCGTTTATAACTAGATTAAGCAGGTTTTGTTTCTCCGTTCTGTGTTTGCATGTATTGTTCATTGCGAGGGACACAGCGCCACCTGGTGGACAAGAGCAACCGTTATTGTGTTTATTGAGCAATAAATGAACAACTGACTCTGCAATGTCTTTTATATAAATACAATAAATCATAAACAAAATTCTAATTCAACCTCAATCATTCGATCAGATGGTAAGGAGAAGAATGTACATGTAAAGTTGACGTGTATTCAGATCAGGTTCTAATATTCTGGCTAAAACTCTCTCTCTCTCAGACTCTTTCTCTTTGAGTTGTGCTGATGAATCTGTTAGTCGAGTCACGACCTGTCGTTCGCACCGTCCCGTCCATCAGTGTGAGTGACGCTTGTGCTGCGTTCACATTTCTGGAGCACACACAGATCTCGCACGACAGCCGTGTTTCACAGTATTACACACTCATCTTTAGAGCAGATGCTCTGCTGGAGAACCATCTTACAAACGTTTGAATGATGGATGGATTGTGTTTTTATTGATTTTGAAAGAAATCTCTTTTGCTCACCAAGGCTGCACTAATTTTTTTAAATACAGTAAATGCAGTAATATTGTGAAATATTATTACAATTTGAAATAACTGTTTTCTATGGGAATATACACTCTTTTTGAATATAAAAAATGCTGGGTTGTTTCAACCCAACTTTGGGTCAAATAAGGACAAACCCAGCCGTTGGGTTACATTTTTTTTATTCGATTTTAACCCAACGTTTGGGATTGCCCATATTTGACCCAAAGTTGGGTTGAAACAACCCACCTAGAGTAATGATGTTGAAAATTCACAGGAATAAATTACACTTTACTATAGAGAATGTTGAGCATCATTACTCCAGTCTTCAGTGTCACATGATCCTTCAGATGATTCTTAATCATGACTTTTTGGAAGTTGCTAATTTAAGATCGTATTTAACCCAGGGTTAATGTAATCCTGCAGTTTATATTTCACCGTATTAATTCACCACAGAGTTAGAAGTAATGCCAGGATTGCGAGTGTGAAACACTGCTTAACCTCGGCTTAAAATAGAGGTTAATCCATTTCATTCATTTGTATAGTGCTTTTTACAACACACATTGTTCCAAAAATGAAAAATAAAGGAGATAAAAGAGAAAGAAAAGCAAGCAGCCAAAGGCAACAATGGCAAAGTAAAACTTCCTAGAATGTGCAAGTAGATAAGAAACTCTGGGGAAATAATAACAACAATAAGAATATTTAAATATACTATATATAATTTTTTTAAATATAAAACAAGCTTTGCAATATTATAAAGGCCAATAAAAACAGATACTAAACTCCAGAGCATAGTCCAAGTGACGGAAAATGCTTATTTGAAGCACATACTTAATGTAGCAGGTGTGTGTGTGTGTGTGTGTGTGTGATCGTGAGCCGCACATGCTTGAGTTCAACACTAGAGGGCAGAAGAGTCTGGGATATTCAACTGTTCTGGATGAGGCTCATCATTAACGATGGTTTATGCGGATTACTGATGATAATGATTACCTCATGCTGTAATCTACAAATGTGGACTCATGTTTTCACTGTGCACATCAAATAATTAAGCTTTGAGCATCTTGATCCTGTCAGCATCTGTAATATGATGAAAATCCCCCAGTTACATGAGTTCAACATGCTAATATGATCCTGGAGCGGAAGAAGGGTCCACAGATTTCACTGAGGGCCATGATGGATAAATAAATATCAAGCAAGGCTACTTAAAATGAAATTAGTAAGAGCTAAATATAAATATCATAAACAATTTGAAAAATCACTGAAAAAGCCAGCGAAAATCACCCCTATTTTAGTGAAAATAACCAATATTTCTGGTGCAAACATTACGCATGCAGTGAAAAATTCCATTGAATAACACCTATAATTCTGGGGGAAATCACCAATGATACCAGCAAAAATTCACATAATTACAGTGAAAATCACCCCTATGATCCACTAATCAGTACCTTCAGAAAAATAACCAATAATTCTGGTGAAGAATTACTCGTAGTTGCAGTGAAAAATCACCATTAATACCAACAAAATGCTGAGGGAAAATCACCCATAATTCCAGTGAAAAATCCCTTATTCCAGTGATTCCAGTGAAATACTAACAGCCATATGGCTCAGCAGATCTGAGATCAGAAAAGATCCGTTTATAAGGACTGAGAAGATCCTTACAAAGAAATATTGAATGATATTGCAATATTCACGCACCATGGCATTTCTAACTACTAATATTACCATAGCATCATGTTCAAAAACATATTGAATATTCTGATAGTAATACTCTCTCTCTCTCTCTCTCTCTCTCTCTTTTGTAGAAGAACAGCAGATGGTCTGTTCATCCATCTGTATTCAAATGAGCTCAGGTATCATTCAGTGATTGGGTGTCATGGGTCACATGACCAGTTGATTTTTGCCTAGTGAAGATCAGATGTATACAAGATATGAAATATGTATATTGCTGTAATCACTCAAGACAAACACAAGCTAAACAATCCTATCTGCTTTCTAAAGATAGTATAACTTCGCAACAACTTCCAAACTTAGCACCAGTTTCTACTGGCTCAGTTCTGTTTGATTCGACCAATGACAGGAGTTAGGGGCGGGACTATCTGTTTGACTGACCAATGGGGGCGGAGTTGAGGAAACCTGTTTGGCTCAGCTGTACTATATCTTAACACACTGCCATCAGGAGAGGGAAAAAAAAAAAACTTTTCCTCAAAAGTTAATTGATCGTCCATCTCCAGCGTGTGTATTAGAGAGGGAACGGTCCAGGGTTTCTCATTAGCACATAAAAACACTGGCTCTCACACCGAGAGCGCTCCACATCTCCCTCACGGCCTAATTGAGCTCTCGCTCCCTCACAAGCGAGCACAACCTTCCCTTCCAGACACACACATTCATGAACGTCTTTCTCTGTTTTATTGGACCCAGCAGAGCCGCTGATTCGGGTTTTGATTTGAGATGTTACATAAATATCCGTAAAGACAAGAGCAACAAATGATTTGCTTTAGTTTCAGGACAACAAAGCAGAAGAAAAGTTTCAAGAAATGTAACAGCAATTTAAATCAGTCAAATCTTTACAGGGAGATGGTGTTTATATAAGCGGATAATAAAAATATAATAATAATGTCATCTAGTGCTAAATAAACTCAACAGGGTGACGTGAAGCACAAAACCTCTTTTATCACCCTGAAGGGTTTATTTTGCGATAATGACCAGCTGACTCTCTGTATTATGAAACTGTGTATTAAAGAGGCCATTTTGTTCCTAGTCTTGTTGTTTTTGTCTCTACTAGAACAGGTTTTCCTGAACTCCTGAATAATCAATAATGTTGATTATTCTCCTCATATTCTCCATTGTTGCGGCTCCTCTCTTCCCAGTCTGTCAGTAACGCTCTGTTTACTTCCTGTCTCTATGAAGCCCCTCCTCCTGAAAAGCACACTGTGCTCTGATTGGTCGGCTGGAGCGGTGTGTTGTGATTGGTCGAGCGCTTTGAGTGTGTTTGGGAAATGTCCCGCCCCTTTCCATAACCGCCAGTTTAACACACTACTGACTAACTCAACCAGGCCCCGCCCCTTTATTCTGCGTATGGATTATTATAATGAGGAATATTGTGACGTGTTCGTTCCCGGGAGAAACTCAAGACTACAATGGAGGCGTTTCAGGAGTTCAGAAACACTGACACTGATATAGAGGAGAACTGGAGCTTCTCATGATCACACACTGAAGAGATGAAATGCATTTCTTCCCGCTAACATGATAGCAATCAGTTGCTCTCTCGTACACACACACACACACACACACACACACACACACACACACACACACACACACACACCTTCAGTCTGTTTACATGGGCTCTTCTTTCATGGCCAGACATCTGGACATCTCAAGGGTTTAAACGTCTCACAGTTTTGTTTGTCAATGTAGAAACCACTCAGAACACATTAGCAATGGCGTAGCGAATACTTGTGAAGAAACAGACGATAACACAGTGGCAGATCAGCCTCGACACACACAACACACACATTTACTCCGGCACATCAAACATCAATTTACAGAGCTCTCTTTCAGTGTTTAAATAACACACGACTGGTAAATATATCAAACTTTACATCAAACCGCTAATGTATTTAACCTGCATATGGCCTTAATTACCTTCAAAAGTACTTCGAAACCATGGTTTATATTGCAATATGGCTTAGTGCAACTTTAAAATATTAGATTTATTTAATTAGATTCATGATAATTAAGAAGCTTTAAAGCCCCCTGTGGTTTTCCACCTAAATAAAAGCTTGATTTTGCCATTTTACATTTTTACTGTAAAATAAATGTATTCATAATATTAAAAAAAAAATTCTTACATTTAAAATTTCTTATTTTACAGTCAAATATTACAATACCAATACTCCTTATTCTGTTACTTATACAACAACATTTTATAGTGATACTGATGTATGATCACAACATTTTGAGATAAATTGTACAGTAAACATAGAGCTTTAAACAAAACAGGAAGTGCCACAGGAAGTGAACAGCACTAATGATAACGGCCTGAAGATAATCGTGTCCAATCACAGATGGCTGACGCCTGGTGAAGAAAACTGACGGCTGCAGATCTAAACTCGTATCAGCGCTACGCTAATGATGTCCTGCTGTAGATGTTGAGTTAGAGAAATCACTGCAACATCAGCAGAAAATCCTGTGATGTGAGGCGATAGTCAGTCATTTTGGCAGCATCACAGAATATGCAATCCCAGAATGCATTGCAACAAACTCCGTGAACACAAGATACTATTTAAGATTGAGAATTGAGCGAAATGTCAATTTTATTGCAGTGTCCTCATGTGACGTGACGGATCTGCGGTGTGTGAATGTCACGTGACTCTAGCACACGCTGGTGTGAACGTCAGGTGGCAGATGTGGAGCTTATAATACTCTGGACTTTTACATGCAAATACTTGATGGGTTTCTGGGAGATTTACATAAAAGTAAATGCAAATATCAGGTGAATCTCTGCAATAGAATTAATGAGCAAAGTGAATGTGTGTGTGTGTGTGTGTAAAAGAGGTGTTACTCTGAAGTGTGAAATAGCAATTAATATCTGCTGTGATTATGAACATGCACACACATCCTTGTTAGGAAAGTTTTGGCCGATACCGATAATTCTTTATATTTGAAAGCCGATAACCGATATATCGGCCGATAAATTTAAATCCAAATTTTTATATCATTTTTGAGAGGCTGATTACAAAAACAAAAGTCTCACATTTAAGGCCATCATTCTCATTATAATTCCATGTAGCCGATATAACAGAACATGTTGCACTTCACTATATTTTCCTTTTGTGAAGTGATTCCAATCATATTTCAAGCAATTTAAAACCATCATGTTGAACATCTGAAGTGTCTCAGCTGAAGGAAATAATCCATTATTTATCGGCTTTAATATATCAGCCAAATTTTCTTATTGGGCCGAAACCGATATGGTGGCTGATATATAGTGCATATCGTCGTATATCTTATGACATTTTATCACAAACACACACACACTCTCTCTCTCTCTCTCTCTCTCTCTCTCTCTCTCTCTCTCTCTCTCTCTCTCTCTCTCTCTCTCACACACACACACACACACAGACACTCACTGACACACAGACACAGACACACATATTTACTCAAACACACACACACACACACACACACACACACACACACACATACAAAACCTCACATACACACACACACAAAACCATACACACTCACACACAGACACTCATTGACACACACAAACTTACTCAAACACACACACACACACACAGAACAGTTCTGTATAACATCTGATGGCTCCACACTACAGCCGCACTTCAGCTTTTTAACATCCTCAACTTTTTACCGCACATTTTTTTCAGGAGAAAAACTATACAAATGTCCCTGAAACCCCACCGGCCCTCGAGAGCCGCAGTCACTGACGCGACCCGAACTACAGGAGCGGCCCGCTCTGACACAGAACCGCCTCTGAACCAACGCTCGGCTCCAATTAGTCCAGAGCTCCTTATTAAGTCGACCAATGACAGCAGCCGAAGCTCCAGGGGACCGAGAGCTCTCTCTGCGCGTCCATCACGAGTCCCGCCGTACGGGCCGGAGAGAGCAGGACTCCCGCTTATCCCGAGAGATGAGGAGAACCGGGTCTGAGAACTGCTCACAGGAGACTCCGGTTCCCTGACGGCACACACACACACACGCACACACACACACGCACACACGCACACACGCACGCACGCACGCACACGCACGCACGCACGCACGCACGCACACACACACACGCACGCATACACGCACACACACACACACACACACACACACACACACACACGCACGCACGCACGCACGCACACACACACACACACACACACACGCACGCATACACGCACACACACACACACACACGTACACACACACACACACACGCACACACACGCGCGAGCTTGTGGACGGGACGGGAACATGGAGACAGATCGAGTGTTTAGCATATTACTACTGTTACTACTTTAAAAATGAAGAAATATATTAATTAAAATAAATAAATATATTAAAATATATATTATGAAAAAATCTATAATTATGATTTAAATCCAAAATTAAATATATGGCATATAATATTATGCATCTATAATATGTGCATTACCTTTCTGCCAAGACAATGATCACCCAAGCCATTTTAATTTCATTCTGAGCAGTTTCACATGTAATTGCATGAAATGATTACATCATCATTAGCTCTTTCTATGAATGAAAGCAGCCGGACCTCATTACGAGCCGCTGGTTTCTTCCGTGATAAACTGACATCCGGTGTTCATCAGAGATAACGAGTCTCGCGCTGAAGTGAAGAACAATTAAACACTGCATTTCAAAGTGTCCGTACTCGACATCACAGATTATAAGACTTCACACATCTTTGCACTCGTTTATCCAGCGACTGCGATCGCTTCAAAGCCAGGCAAGATTCATTCTCTTTAAGACTCCTTCAAACTTTCTTTTCATTCCCCGTAACTGCTTTCACATCTCAGTTTCCCAGATGGGTGTAGACGGATGAAGTGTGTCCTCTTGACAGGTTTATTAGGAGGACGGGAGGGAATAAACGCAGGGCCTTGAGCGAGTCTCTCTTCTGACACTCGGCGGCGACTCCACGAGTCAAACCTCAGTTGGTTTCGTTTCATAACAAGATGAGAAAGTTTTAAAAAGCGACACTAGCTTTCGCATATCCAAGGACAGCATAGCAATATGCAATAATCATATAGCTTGTCCTCTGTGGCTGTGAACATTTGCACTTGTTTTTAGTGTTTAGTGTTGCAGAAATCTCTCTCTGAAACAGCACGAAATAATAAACTTATAATATCAGCAGATCTGGGGAAAACTGGGTTTTCATACTATGCACCCTGGGCATGGAATAATTTGCAAAAAGATCTTAAACTAGAAACGACGTGTATATCAATTCGCCTTTGGCTAAGCCACACCCTAGAATGTAGATTGACCAATCACAGCGCAGCCAAGAACGAGGTCCGACACTTTTTCACAGCGCTCCATTGACTTTAACACAGGCGTCTCATATTTTTGGTCTCGGCCGGCTATTACCGTCGTAGTTTTATTAAAAATATGGTTAAACGTTGTGCCTGGGGCATTTGTAACACAGATACGCGTTTCCCAGAGAGGTTGGAGGGGGGTGTGCGTTTTTTCCCCTTCCCAAACCGAAGTCAAATCCTGACAAGTGTCGTCTAGCACACGCTGCTAATAAATACAACGTTATACTCGCGTAGTCCGTTTGCTTTGTAATAACGATTATAGAAGTGAATAGAGACCTACCCAGCTTTGCATGAACAGATATTGTTAGTCCCAGCCTCCGTCTCCATTAGTAGGATATGCGGTGGGTCATTTTTTGACTGTGACCGGTAACGTTATGCTTTTGCCTCTATTTGGATGCCTTGTTGTTCCTTGCGTTTCACCTGTATGTCGTGAATATAGCCTTCGAACGTATATTGCAGCCCCTTTTGCCTACTTCTATCGGACACTTTATTTGCTGCTTTATAAAAGTTTGATACAATTTCAGCAGGAAGAGCTGTCACAGCATAAGCCATGTTGATACCAGAGCCCAGATGAAGTTTGTTTGTCGGACGTAGCAACAGTCACTAAGGGGGGCGGGGCTTAGCCAAAGGCGAATTGATCAATTTAAGAGCATCATAAAAAATGTGTTAAAGGAGACATGTGGTGGTTTTTCTTGAGAGGCCATTGTGTTTAAATGATTATTGTATGATTGTATGTATGTAGCATTTTAATATGTTGTGGTTATGTATGGCTGCTACCTTGGCCAGGTCTCTCTTGGAAAAGAGATTTTTGATCTCAATGAGACTTCCTGGTAAAATAAAGGTAAAATAAATAAGAAATCAGCCACCATATTGATTATTAGCCATAATTGTGTTTTTCTTTCATGCATGCATATTAAAAAGTTGTTATATGGGAGACTGTACTTTTTAACAATAGCAAGCGTGTGTGTGGCATTGTTGAATGGCTTTTACATAACCTGTGGTTACAGTGCCGCTGCTAGCCATTTTGGTACCCTAAGCATAATTCCTTTATGATGCCCCCCCGCCCCCCCTAAAAAAAACATTTTTATTTAGGATTTTCATTTAGGGGGGCTAAGCCCCCAATGAGGGTATGATTTATAAAAAAATTAAAAAGCTAAAAAGTAACACTTTAGATTAGGGTCTAATGCTTACTATTAACTAGTTTCATTACCATGCAATGGCATGGTTTTATAATCACTGGGATCCCGAATTTGAGGCAGGTTAGTTAGGGGTGTTCGGGGGAAATTTTGGATTTTTCTGAACTACAGATGTGCATTTTAAAGATGTTGTGAAGGCAAAAAAAAAAAAAATTCGCTAAAAACAGCTTTAAAACCATGTCAGTGGGCAGCTGATTATTTTTCTCTCCTCATCAGCATCACACTCTTTTTCTCTTTGTTTTTATCTTGCCCTGTCTCTTCCCCTCCTAAAGTTGGCTTTTTAAATTTTCTAAAGGTTACAATTTGTATTTTATTCTCAATATGTACACATTCATTATAAATCCTGTGCCTAACATGATGAAAACGGCTTTGTTCATGTTTCTTGTCCCCTCACAATGACAGTAGCCTAAACTATTACACTAGGCTACATGTTACAGGCCTATTTTCAGTTCAAAATGGCAAAATTAGACAAAACTATATTAGTTTGCCTGATTATTTTTTGTCATTCGTTTAACATTTATGACCTAAAAAAAACTGTCAAATAAAGTTAAGTTTAGCTACTTACATCTTATCTCGCACTTGACCGTACACTGAAGCGTCGAGTTGCACTGTTAACATTCGCGCTCAGCGTCTGTGAACATAAAGCCCGCCTACTTTGATTTGATTGGTCATCTCAAATATTCTGACATTGACGAGCAGTGACAGACCAATGAGGCTCAGATGAACACACACATGAACACATCACACACACACACACACACACACCCTGTCCTGTGTTTCTGACGTGCTCTCTGTCTCTGTCGGCGCCGCTGCGGAATGAAGAGGAAGAACGCGCTGAATCTGATTATAACAAGAAGTTTGATGATTGGTTTTTCATTAGGCTATTTTTGGTGCCCCCTCAGCACTTGGTGCCCTACGCACAGCGCGTGATGCGCGTGGTGGGAGCGGCGGCGCTGTGTGGTTATCTATCAGACGGCGAGTGTGTGGCGGTGAGATCTGGCGCGAGACTCTGCGCGACAGCTTCCTAATGAACGAGTTAAATATAAAGTAAAGAGTTGAATAGAATAATCAAATGTAGTGCTAAACTATTATATATAATTGACCAATAACCGATTGGCTCATCGAACCTAAATTCGAGGTCGTGATAAAATGGAGTCGGATAAAAGCTTAAATGGAACTGAGTTGCTTTGCCACGGACAGACAGAGCCGCGCAGAGACCCGTTCCATCGGACGCCGCCACTGGCCCGATTCAGACGGGCTCACAAAATCATTTTTAAACTGGAAAACACTCATTAACACCTGGAGATCAGATCTGTGGAGAACGTGTCTGTGTTTGTGTTAACATGAGGTGTGTGTGTGTGCGTGCGTGCGTGTGTGTGTGTGTGTGTGAGAGTGTGTGTGGTGACACTCCCCATGATCTGTGTCACTGTGTGTTCTGTCCGCTTGGCAGCCGTATCTGAGCAACAGAAGTCACTGCAGGGCAAGCAGAGATAAATGAGCGAGTGGCACGTCTTGTTTTGGTCTCATGTCTTTAGGCTTGTTCGACTTCATGCAGCTCTGCGCAGACCGATCGGCGGCAGACTTGAAGCAGTGCATGCCGGTTAGAAATGTTGTCCGACTTGATACAGCGCCGACGCCACGTGACTGTGACGTATGCCATCAAAGTACCGCGAGAGCGATTCGAGAGTAGCCGGAGAACTCAGCCAGCGCAGCTTCTGAAGAGCAGCTGCTCTGGGCTGCACGAGCTGTGATGACGACACAGCTGTTCCACGATTGGCCGGATTCACCGCATGACAACGATCACGTGCGTTTCGTGTTTATTCTCACACCTTTAGTTCCACTAAAGCTCACAAATCAGTTTTTTTTAATTACAGTAAACACTCTTTTCATGTAGTCGCGATTTATTGTGTTATGTTTATCAAAATAAAACTGATTAAAAAACGTTGATTCCACTTCATTGATAGTAGGCCTAGCTGTAGGCTTATGTTGAACTTTATTCTTGTTCAAACCAACGCTGTATGAAGCAGTACATAAAGTATTGAATGAAAATGTCTCTGAAACATCTGTGTATTTGGCAAATATTGCATTTATTTCACTTCAGCTGTGGTAAAGTATACAAACACCACGTGAGCGGTCACTACGGGAACCAGAAAGTGTCCGACTTCACGTCTCCGTTTGCAGCTCCTCCCCGCCTGCACGCGGCTACTCTCGCCGATCGCTTACATCCAGCCGCAGCCGATGTCGAACACACCTATCGTCATGTTTCCTGGCGTCATGTGATCCCCTGTTATAGTCATGTGATCCCCTGTTATAGTCATGTGATCCCCTGTTATAGTCATGTGATCCCCTGTTATAGTCATGTGATCCCCTGTTATAGTCATCTGATCCCCTGTTATAGTCATCTGATCCCCTGTTATAGTCATGTGATCCCCTGTTATAGTCATGTGATCCCCTGTTATAGTCATGTGATCCCCTGTTATAGTCATGTGATCCCCTGTTATAGTCATGTGATCCCCTGTTATAGTCATCTGATCCCCTGTTATAGTCATCTGATCCCCTGTTATAGTCATGTGATCCCCTGTTATAGTCATCTGATCCCCTGTTATAGTCATCTGATCCCCTGTTATAGTCATGTGATCCTGCCATGTGTTCCCTTGTCTGATGTGTCATGTTGTCACTGGTTCATTGCTCACAGGTGTCCCTTGTCTAGTCATTAGTCCTTGTGTATTTAAGCCCTCATGTTTGCCACGTGTCCTTGTCCAGTGTTGTCCATGTCATCTCTGTGTTCTTGCTTTGCGTTTCATGCCATGCTTTTGTTTTCTGTTTGATCACGTTTTGGAAATAAAGCTGCACTTGTGTTCTCACTTTAAACTTGCCATCAGTGGACTTTTATTACAGCGAGAGACCGACACATAAACACACCCCATCCATCATCCCACCCCATCCATTATCATTATTATCATCCATCCATCCATCATCCATCCATCATCCAATCCATCCATCCATCATCCCATCCATCTATCATCCAATCCATCCATCCATCCTTCCACCTATCCATCCACCCATCCATCCATCCATCACTCCATCCACCCATTCATCCATCCATCATCCCATCCATCTATCATCCAATCCATCCATCCATCCTTCCACCTATCCATCCACCCATCCATCCATCCATCCATCCATCAATCCATCACTCCATCCATCCACCCACCCATCCATCCATCAATCCATCCATCCACCCATCCATTCATCCATCCATCAATCCATCCACCCATCCATTCATTCATCCATCCATCCATCCACCCACCCATCCATCCATCCATCCATCCACCCACCCATCCATCCATCCATCCATCCATCCACCCACCCATCCATCCATCAATCCTTCCACCTATCCATCCACCCATCCATCCATCCATCACTCCATCCACCCATCCATCCATCAATCCATCCACCCATCCATTCATCAATCCACCCACCCATCCATCCATCCATCCATCCATTCATTCATCAATGCACCCATCCATACATCCATTCCTACATCCATCCACCAATCCCTCCATCCCTCTATCCATCCATCCATCCATCAATCCATCCACCCATCCATTCATCCATCCATTCATCCATCCATCCATCCATCCACCCACCCACCCATCCATCCATCAATCCTTCCACCTAGCCATCCACCAACCCATCCATCAATCCATCCACCCATTCATTCATCTATCCACCCACCCATCCATCAATCCATCCACCCATCCATTCATCCATCCATTCATCCATCCATCCACCCATCCATCCATCCATCCATCCATCCATCCAGCCATCCATCAATCCACCCACCCATCCATCCATCCATCCATCCATCCATCCATCCACCCATTCCTACATCCATCCACCAATCCCTCCATCCGTCTATCCATCCATCCCTCTATCCCTCTATCCATCCAATCATCAATCCATCCACCCATCAATCCCCCTTAATATCGAGATAAAACGGCCCGTCGAACGACACTCTGAACGAGTGGTCGAGTCAAAGAAATGCCTTTAGCTTCATATAATGCGGCTAGAAGCTCGTTAAGGATGAGGGATATTGGCTCATTAAGCCTAATGAGGTCCCAGTGCACTGCAGTTTTAATGAAGCCCTGGGTGGGGTCATAACGGCGTAATTCAGCCCCGTTTCCAGGGCTTATCCATGAACAAACAAAGGCCTCGTGCGAGTATAACGGATCAATCCACTCTGAACAATAAACAAGCAACAACATCAACTATGACCTTAGAGTCTCCTGTAATATAACACAAATTAAGAAGAGCATAATGAGGCGGTCTCCGTTCTGAGCGTCTATTAGTGTTCGTGGAATCTGACCTTTTGATATGAGGTGGGAATACTCCAGCTAAAATTACACACACATACTAAATAAACAAGACAGGTCATGACTCACAGATCATTTCATTTTCATGCCAATTGCCATATTTTTCCCCAATATAAGTCGCATTTTGTGAGCTTTTGTTTTTCATCAGAAACATGCTGTGACTTATGTTCCAAAGCAAATTACATAATTCAATTACCGCCAAGCACACATTTGGATTCATGCTGAATATGAGAGGTAATCGAACCAAAGTTTTTATGTGTAGCGCATTTCCAACACCCCGGTAGATTTAGTTTCCCTTCAAATACATATATGCAACATAATATATGCAAGACACAAGCTTAATTTACACATTCTGCATTCAGCGCTGCAAAATTATTGTCTTTGACTGTAACATTTAATTTTAGTCAATAATTGTATCCCTTAAAACTCATCTTTATCACCAAAATGACACAATGAAAAAAATTTATATTTTTAAAATAGCTTGAATGTAACTCGACACCCTTGCCTCATTTAGTATGCGCGGTTCTATGAATATGCAAGTGAGCCCCGCCTCCACTCACTCACTCAGCTCAGAGATCCACTGGTTGACGATCACACGTTGATCTGATTGGTTACAAGGTCGTTTGTGACGTCAGAAACACCAGCGATTTCCAACCGTGTTTTTGAGACTGTCTTTGGTTCACTGCAGTTTTAAGCAGAAAATACTCAGCAATGCTGTCGACTTATGAACTTACACATGGTTTGTCTTAAAGCATATTAAAAACACCACATAAACAACGTTAAAAGCTTGATTCTCACCTCATATTAATGTATGTCAATGTCAAGTAAGTGACATTGTCCTACCTACAAAAGAACCATAAAAAAAACCCTTAGAAGTTGCTTTTCGCCTCATTACCATTGGTCCCTCGTTCCCCCGCTCCGGCAGACTGATGCAGAACAGCTCAGGATCAATACAAGCGTTTTCTAGCCGATGAGTGATTAAGGATGGTTATTAAGCCCATCAGTGCAGTTCGACGCAGCTCGACACAACGCCGCGGCCGGTAAATCAGCACTTGTAGTGGTCATTAAAGAGCTCATTCATTCTGGAGAGTGTAAATCTTGCCCGGTGTGACGTCGGACCACAAGAGCCGTGATTTATATGGGAAGCTATAAAACACAGGCCGCGTGTCAACAGGTGACGGGAAAACCCTGAAGACACGAGCCTCAGCGGTGAACTAAAGCGAACAGCATGGTGATGATCCGAGCCGAAGGAGGGCAATTATCCTGATTGAATAATCAAACTTCAGGACTGCTATCTGACAAATAACACAGGGAATTACTTTCCAATGAAAGCCACGTTAGTGCCATTAAAGTGCTAAATTAAATTATGCCACTAAGCGAGAGAAAGACAGTCCAAAATCAAGACACTATATATATATATATATATATATATATATATATATATGTATATATAAATCATTTTGTTATATATCAGTTATTTAGTTTTAAATATATAAAATTGAGAGCACAGATGAAAACAATCTAATATTGCCCTATTATGGATCATAAACATGAACGGTTTAAATAATGTGCAAATTATATTTGATTAGAATTAGTTGGCATTAATGACAGTTAAATTTGGAAGTAAGCAGGAGTCCCCCTGTAGTCAATAATTGTATCTCTTAAACTCACCAAAATGACATTTTTAAACGTTTTTCACGCCTAAAAATATCTTGAATGTAACTCGACACCCTTGCCTCAATTTAGTATGCGCGGCTCTATGAATATGCAAATGAGCCCCGCCTCCACTCACTCACTCAGCTCAGAGATCCACTGGTTGACGATCACACGTTGATCTGATTGGTATATGATTGGTATTGGTATAAAGCACATTAAAAACACCACATAGACACATAAACAACATTAAACGCTGGATTCTCACCACAGGGGGACTTTAAGTGTAGTTCTAGTTTCTACATACGCTTGGCACATCCCAGTCAGCGGGGCGGTCGAGTGGCGCATGGATTAGCCGAGCTGAAATGCATCATGGGACATCAGTCACTCGCCCTTCACTCGTTTACCTCCTCACTCTCACAGCACTGAACGGAGTCACCTTCAGATGTGAAGCGCACAGGAGACTGTGTGTTCAGCGTACGGCTAGTGGTGTGTTCACATAAAGGGTCGAAGGTAAACTTTTGACTCTCTAACGTCTTCACGCAGCGTTCACTGGCACGATTTAAAGTTGCTAATGCTACTGTTCAAAGGTTTGGGGACAGTGTGTTGTTGTTTTTTAAATAAATTAATACTTTTATTCAGTAATGATGCATTAAATTGATCAAAAGTGACAGTAAAGGCATTTATAATGTTACAAAAGGTTCTATTTCAAATAAATTTGGGATGCACGATATATCGGCCAACATATCAGTATCGGTATGTTCATTTTTAATGTTATCGGCCCGAAAAAAAAAATTGGCTGATTTATTAAAGCCGATAAATAATGTATTATTTCCTTCAGCTGAGACACTTCAGATGTTCAACATGATGGTTTTAAATTGCTTGAAATATGATTCGAATCACTTCACAAAAGGAAAATACAGTAGTTAAGTATGTCAAATTATGAGAACATTATAATTGTGTGTTTGATACGTGGGTTTTAATGGTGAGACTTTTATTTTTGTAATCAGGCTCTCAAAAATTATATAAAAATTTGGATTTAGATTTTATATCGGTTATCGGCTTTCAAATATAAAGAATTATCGGTTATCGGCCAAAATTTGCATATCAGTGCATATCTAAAATAAATGCTGTTCTTTCTATTCATCAAAGAATCCTGAAAAATACAATCTATCACTATTTCCACAAAAACACAAACTGTCTTCAACACTGATAATAATCATAACTGTTTCTTGAGCATCAGATCATCATATTAGAGTGATTTCTGAAGGATCATGTGACACTGAAGACTGGAGTAATGATGCTTTGATCACAGGAATAAATTACACTTTACTAGATATTCACATAGAAAACATCTATTTTAAATTGCAATAATATTTCACATTTTTACTGGTCAAAGAAATGCAGCATTAGTGAGCAGAAGAGACTTATATGATGAATTTCAGCATCTAAAAAAATCTGCCTCAAAATAATTTCACAGCCACTCAGAACACCTTAGCAATGTCCTAGCAGATTTGCACAAGTCATTTGAACGCCGAGGACTGATTCGTTCTCTTTATTATAAGCATCTGCATCGGTCGGTGGTCTTGGCACACACACACACACACACACACCGCTGTGTTTCAGGGCTGTCGTGAGCCTCAGTCGAGCTCCTGCTGATCAACAATAACACATGTTAATGACTGTTTGCTCTACGGCTGGTTGGGAACAGAGGCTGCTAACCTCCTGCCTGTTGCAATTACGTCCAAAATACATCAAAACGAGTGATTCGAATGATAAACACCTCACACACGCTGGGGAAAACACTAACATTTAAAGTCAAATGTGTTATTTATCATCACGGAGTCAACTTTAACACACTATTTTATACCTAACACTCATAACACTCATTTTAGGTAGAAATAGCTCTTTAAGGTTAGCATTTTTACATCGCAGGAGGGTGAAAACGTGATGTGCATTTCCTCATGATTATTATAATTTGCAGAATGAAGAATAAAATGAATGAAGATCTTCAGGACTGAGCGAGACCGCATCGATGGGGAAAGTCATGAATGTCCTCATAACTACGACTACTTTAACAGAGCTGCGCAATTACACTGACGCCGCTATTTTCCTGTTCAATTTAATTAATTCTATTAGATTAGAAAGAGCTTTAGGAGGAAAGTCACTTCTACAGGTTTTTGCACCCGTACTCGAGAGCCACTTCTCAGATAATGACCGGAGATTGAGTATTTTTCCAACATTAGGATCATTATGTTTCTTTTTATTGCCCTTTAGAGGATACCAGACAAAAATACCCAAACAATGTTTGCATTTAGCGAGATTAGAAAACAATTTTTGGAAAAACAAACTATTAAAAACTTTATAATGGTCATCTATCTCGGCCCAGCGAATTAAAGCGGTTCCCTTATTGATCAGCCATTTCTTTTAGACGAATGGAGTTGCTAAGGAATACATTAATCAGCTTGATAATGATAAAGTAAGACTGTGGATGTAATTACAGTTCAGCTGAAAGTCAACATGACATTGCATTTCACATCCTATAATAATACACGTATTTCCAAGTACAACGGTATTAAGGCGAGACACTACAGGTGAATAGGGTAATTTTTTTAACTAGCAGATATCACCATGAAACTTTCCCAGTTGATTACCTACATTAAGATGAGAAAAAAATGTATTACAAGTTTTCTGTAATTTAATGTTTAAATATGCAAATTAGATATTATCTAATTAAATATGCGCTAATTTGCATATATTTCAAAAAGTGAAATCTGAGTATTGGATAAAGCCAGCTTCAAAATTCTTTTTTCATTGTGTTCACATATTAGAAAAAAATTAATTATCTACTTTTGTTATCCTATAAATCAGAATATACTGTCAATAGCCTTAAAAAAATATTTTTGCCATGTTTTTTTGAATAAAATGTTATATAAATCAGGCTAGGAATAATATATTTACAAATCCCTCTGTAAATGTCTTCATAATATAACTAGGTACAAGACTTGAAAGTTTGATGTATATAAGTGCTACCGAAGTGGAGATTTCAGACATGGAGTGTGAGAGAAAAGTCATTTTGAGAAAACGGGCTTTAAAGATTTAACATCAGCCAATGAGATTGCGCATTTGTGCCCTTTTATTTTCACGATTGGTTGCTGATAAAAAGGAAATGACCATATTTGGATTCGACAGCATTGTACAGGAGAGAGAGAGCTTTCTAACGGTGTGTGTGATGACAGGGTGCAGACAGCGATCACGGAGCAGCGGATGATTTAGATCGCCAACTTTTGATGAATTTATGAGAAATCTACAGACGCAAACAGACACAGTGTCGTAAAATAAAGACCTAAATGTGTATTTCGACTTTTTTTCACCAGAAGTCTGAAAGAAGACATGTTATTGAAGACAAATATCCCAAAAACTCAAAATTGAGTTCATCCATTAGAAACTAATTGGGTTGTGATTTATGTACATACACACATTAAAGTTTGGCGTCCGAAAGATATTTTTATAAAGAAATGAATACTTTTATTCAGCAAGGATGCATTAAATAGATCAAAAGTGACATTAAAGACATTTATAGTGTTACAAAAGAGTCTGTTTCAAATAAATACTGTTCTTTTGAACTTTCTACTCATCAAAGAATCCTAAAAAATAAAATGTATCACGTCTTCCACAAAAATATGAACTGTTTTCAACACTGATAATAATCATAAATGTTTCTTGAGCATCAGATCCTCATATTAGAGTGGGTGGCGAACGGGTTCTCTACAGAGAGGAAAGACTGTGTGTTTACTGAGCGTTCACGTCTCCAGATCTTCTGCTGTGGAGATGATTGAACTCTGTGCCCGACTCTCAGTTTGTCCGACTCTCCGGTTATTTTATATGAAATGCAACAAGGCCTGTTTTCACTCCGGTGCTTCAACACACACGATAGAGCGGAGCACAATGAGTCGACAGCACCACGGCAAAATGAATTGTATTTTAACACCTGAATAGAATCTAATGAAAGAATGACTGGGTGAAGAAAAAGTCATACAAAGGCTATAAATAGACAACACAACTGAACTACTTGTAGTCTACTTCGTATGGAAGCTGGTTTCTGACACAGAGTAAAAAATGAAAAAGGTTATTGTGACATTTTATCTTAGAATTGCGATATAAACTCACAATAGCAAGAAAAAAGTCAGAATTGCGAGTTTTAAAGTCAGAATTACGAGTTATAAAGCCAGAATTACGAGATATAAAGCCAGAATTACGTGTTATAAAGCCAGAATTACGAGTTATAAAGTCAGAATTGCGTGATATAAAGTCATAATTGCGTGATATAAAGTCATAATTGCAGTTATAAAGTCAGAATTGCGTGATATAAAGTCATAATTGCGTGATATAAAGTCAGAATTGCAGTTATAAAGTCAGAATTGCGTGATATAAAGTCAGAATTGCGTGATATAAAGTCAGAATTGCGTGATATAAAGTCATAATTGCGAGATATAAAGTCAGAATTGCGTGATATAAAGTCATAATTGCGTGATATAAAGTCATAATTGCGTGATATAAAGTCAGAATTGCAGTTATAAAGTCAGAATTGCGTGTTATAAAGTCATAATTGCGTGATATAAAGTCATAATTGCGAGTTAAAGTCATAATTGCGTGATATAAAGTCAGAATTGTGTGATATAAAGTCATAATTGCGTGATATAAAGTCATAATTGCGTGATATAAAGTCAGAATTGCAGTTATAAAGTCATAATTGCGTGATATAAAGTCAGAATTGCGTGATATATAGTCATAATTGCGTGATATAAAGTCATAATTGCGTGATATAAAGTCATAATTGCGTGATATAAAGTCATAATTGCGTGATATAAAGTCATAATTGCGTGATATAAAGTCAGAATTGCGTGACATAAAGTCATAATTGCGTGATATAAAGTCAGAATTGCGTGATATAAAGTCAGAATTGCGAAATATAAAGTCATAATTGCGTGATATAAAGTCATAATTGCGTGATATAAAGTCATAATTGCGTGATATAAAGTCATAATTGCGAGATATAAAGTCATAATTGCGTGATATAAAGTCATAATTGCGTGATATAAAGTCATAATTGCGTGATATAAAGTCATAATTGTGTGATATAAAGTCAGAATTGCGAGATATAAAGTCAGAATTGTGTGATATAAAGTCATAATTGCGTGATATAAAGTCATAATTGCGTGATATAAAGTCATAATTGCGTGATATAAAGTCATAATTGTGTGATATAAAGTCATAATTCCGTGATATAAAGTCATAATTGCGTGATATAAAGTCATAATTGCGTGATATAAAGTCATAATTGCGTGATATAAAGTCATAATTGTGTGATATAAAGTCAGAATTGCGAGTTATAAAGTCAGAATTGTGTGATATAAAGTCAGAATTGCGTGATATAAAGTCATAATTGCGTGATATAAAGTCATAATTGCGTGATATAAAGTCATAATTGCGTGATATAAAGTCATAATTGCGTGATATAAAGTCATAATTGTGTGATATAAAGTCATAATTGCGTGATATATAGTCAGAATTGTGTGATATAAAGTCAGAATTGCGTGATATAAAGTCATAATTGCGTGATATAAAGTCATAATTGCGTGTTATAAAGTCATAATTGCGTGTTATAAAGTCATAATTGCGTGTTATAAAGTCATAATTGCGTGATATAAAGTCATAATTGCGTGATATAAAGTCATAATTGCGTGATATAAAGTCATAATTGTGTGATATAAAGTCATAATTGTGTGATATAAAGTCATAATTGCGTGATATAAAGTCATAATTGCGTGATATAAAGTCATAATTGCGTGTTATAAAGTCATAATTGCGTGATATAAAGTCATAATTGCGTGATATAAAGTCATAATTGCGTGATATAAAGTCATAATTGTGTGATATAAAGTCATAATTGTGTGATATAAAGTCATAATTGCGTGATATAAAGTCATAATTGCGTGATATAAAGTCATAATTGCGTGATATAAAGTCATAATTGCGTGATATAAAGTCAGAATTGCGAGTTATAAAGTCAGAATTGTGTGATATAAAGTCATAATTGCGTGATATAAAGTCATAATTGCGTGATATAAAGTCATAATTGCGTGATATAAAGTCATAATTGTGTGATATAAAGTCATAATTGCGTGATATAAAGTCATAATTGCGTGATATAAAGTCAGAATTGTGTGATATAAAGTCAGAATTGCGAGTTATAAAGTCAGAATTGCTTGCAATTGTGAAAAACAAAGTTAGAATTGTGAGATAAAAAGTAGCAATTATCTTTTAAATAGTTTTATTCCGTGGCAGAAAGCTTCCATGACTTCAAGATGAGCAACTCCTACGAACCGATTCTTTAAATGAATCAGCCAGAAAGATCCATAAGTTGACTAAATATAAGTCAGTGTTATTTTAGTATCATGTTAATATTTTGAATTTTTTTGTCATTGTATTAATTGTTATTTTTAAAATATTTTTATTATAACTTTATTTCAAATAGCGTCAACATTTTTAGTTAACAATAACAACACTCAATCAAATCCCTGAACCTCCTTGCTTTAGACAGGACAATCTGTGACTAAAGGAGGGCAATATTTCTCTCAAACCCCTCAATGTTCCCATCACCTTTTTAATAAGGCTAAATTAAGAGATTTTTGTCACCGGCGAACCCATCGCCAGCTCATATCGCGTGTGCTTCCAGTGGTGTGTGTGTGTGTGTGTGTGAGGGCTTCTGGGGGAGCTGAGCTGGTGAGGCTGTTTGAAGGTGAGAGTCAGTCATCCAGAAAGCTCAATTAAATCGCAGCGACTCGTCCTGAAAGGATGGGCGTCCCTGGAGGAGCTGATAACGGCCTCTGGGGGGAAAGCTTATGTACTTTCTCTCGGTTGCAACAACTCGACTGCTTATGTGAAGGGTCACATGGCTAGTCATGTGATATCTATCATCGGTAGAGCGCTGAACGCCAGCGGCGTGTAGAAGACTGATGGATTTACTGAGCATCTAACCGAGTCTCTGCTTAACACCCTCTAGCTCACATATATCAGTGCACAAGAGAGATATTAAAACAATAACATCTCTATGAACACCGAGGGTACGTCAATGCTTTTTCTGAAGGAACGTAATATATGCAGAATGTATGATTTGCACTTAATGCATAGGCCTATTCTCGTTATCATTTCTATTCTCGTCAATTAACTCAAAGTGATATTAATCAAATTGATTTAAAATGTTATGTATATATATATATATATATATATACTGTAGTATATATATATATATATATATACTGTATACACACACACACACACACACACAACATTTAGAATTTTACATTTATCAAATCCAATTGATCATTTTAGATCCAATTTTTATTCTAACCTAAATAGCCAAATTATAATTAGAATAATTTAACTGTAATAAAAAAATAAAAATTAAACAGGCATCATTTAAATAGTCGTTAAATTAATATATTTACTTGAAATTAGTGCTAGGCAACAATTAATCGAATCCAAAATCAAAGTTTGTGTTTACATAATATATATGTGTGTGTACTGTGTATAATTATTTTGCATATAGACATTCACACATGTGCATGTATATATTTAAGAAATATTTGCATGTATATACTGTATATATATATATAATTTATATTATGTATAAATCTAAATATTGTACATATAAATAACACATTTTACTTTAATATATACATACGTGTGTGTGTGTGTGTGTGTGTGTGTGTATTTATATATGCAAGATAATGATACACAGCACACACACATATATTATGTAAACACAAACTTTAATTTTGGATTAATCGCGATTAATCATTGCCCAGCACTACTTAATATATAATATTTATTTATTATAATGTTCTGGCTATGTTAAGAATAGTATAATCTTATTCTACTTCATTAAATAGATTTCATTTAACTAGTTATTATTAAAGTAAATTGATATAATTGTTTTTCCTGCTCAACTTCTGTAAACTGCTCGAACGATTCAAAAGAAACCAAAGATGATTTCTAACAACAACAAAAAAGTTGGATTGCACATACAAAATAACTGTATTTTGTACAAATCGACCACAAAGTCAGGCATGTATAGTCAAATATAATGTCCTTGCACATCCTATTAAATAGGCTCACTATAATAAATAGAATGCAACAAATTATATACTGTGCAGTTTTCCATTCGGAATATTATAGGGGTGTGCACGAATTTTCGAATATTCGATCTGTAATTATTATTCGAAAAATAAAATACTATTCGAATTTTACTGGCCGTAAATGCAGTGAATCCACGATAAATCCCAAGCACTAGCTCGCAGTTATAATTAAATGCACTGGGTGGCGCTGTGGAGTGTGCTAACAAGTTGTGTGTATTTGATCACATAGGGCCCTATCTTGCACCCGGCGCAAATGACTTTGTACACTGACGCATGTATCATTCCTATTTTGCACCCGCGCAAAGCGGGCTTTTCCCTCCACAGACGCACGCCGGTTAACTAAGAAATACACTTGCGCTCCCCGGGGCGGTTCAGCGCAAAGAGGAGGCGTGTTCCGGCGCAAACTTTCCCTCATGCTATTTTGCTGTTCTATAAAACAATTGCGCCACTGACCAGAAAAAACTAGTCTAAAGTCAGTGGCGCGTTGCGCGTTGTTCATTATGCTATTTTAAGGGCGCATGCTTGGCCATAATCAATGTAGCGTGTGCACAACGCGCATACACTTTGATTCTCTCATCTAAGCAGCAGTTTTCATTTTTGCAAATCATACATTATTACGATAGATAGATAGATAGATAGATAGATAGATAGATAGATAGATAGATAGATAGATAGATAGATAGATAGATAGATAAATAGATAGACTATTTATTATAAAAGCATACATGTAGCTTACACATTTACCCAAATTATCATACGCCTGTTTAACAGAAGTTAATTTGGGTGGGTTTCTCCATCCCCAATGTCACTTCTCTGTGTTTTACGGCCCTGACGAGAACGTTGCTCTCCTCGGCTATGAACCGCTCCTGGCGCGCGCCTGGCAAATCCGCCGTTATAATAGGAATCCGCTTTAGGACAAGCGCGCCTGCTCTTAAAGGGAATGTGAGATGACGCTCTGATTGGTTTATTTCACGTTACGCCCAAACCACACCTATGAATAATGAAGCTACTTCAGACCAACCCCTTTTAGATTTGCGCCAGGCGCAAGAGGGATTTATCCCGCCGGGAAAATAGCAACAGCGCCGGGATCCGCCCACAAAGTTACTTGCGCTTTACGCTTTGACACTTGCCTTTCAGATCGTTAAAATAGGGCCCCTAATGTTGTCGTCTGCCTCGCGAAGTTTGGAATTACTTGAAAATGATCTTACTAAATGGAATTACTTTTGATCAAATTAATTAATTAATCTGAGTTATAATATCATCACCACAATGAGAAATCACATGGAATCCAAACAGTCGAATGAGGAAAGGCAGCTGACCAAGTGATTTCATGATGCGAAATGATAACTTATCTAATAGCAAAATGATTTTGAGACATATACTTCCTTTAAGTTTCGTTGAGGGAGACAGGTTTAAGACCAGAAAACACGAAGTGCTGTTAGAAACTTAGAACGCCATTATCTTTGTGTCTCTGAAGCGTCTGTCAGCGCAGCGCCTTTTCTCCCTCGAGCATTTGCTGGCGGCGCCCCTGCATGTGGATATTATTGTTTTTCTCAATAAAAACGTGAAACAATATAAAGACGATAATCATACGCTGACTCGAGTGTGTGTGTATGTTCTGTACGATATCTGGCGCAATCTGCTTTATTAGGCGGTTTTTTTTCGTTCGCGCTGCTTAAGCATGCTTTTATTAATGCTTTTGTTTTTTATATTTTTTTGTTTACACATAGGCCTACTGTTTAATGTTTTCAACTAAAAGAAAACTTTAACATATATTGTAAGCTTGTTGTGTATATTGCCTAATTGTAAGCTTGTTCAGAAATGGTGACAAAAACGTAAAAAAATTTAAACTTAAGAAATACCGTCTTTTTCGTAAAACGTCATTTAAATTTACGAATATTCGATTTTTATGAGCCCGAATATTCGAATGCAATATTTTTGAAAAATGCCCATCCCTAGAATATTATCATATTTCCTTTTGTAGTATCTTACTAACATTAGAGCATGATGGGGGATTTGTAGTATCTGCTCTTGAGCATTGCAGGCATTTGTTTAAACGTAACTCACTATGAAAGCACATTATAAATGTGGTCAGCGCTTTGCACTAATGATTTCACTGTGTTTGATGAGTCCCAGAGGACGGGAAGGTCTCAGTAAGAGACCACACAGGTGGCCTGTGTGTGTGTGTGTGTGTGTGTGTGTGCGTGTGTTTATTCTCCAGGGTCAACAGAGGCTTCCTCTATGGACGGAAAACAACTTTATAGTGCAACTAACCAGCCTTAATGGGGTAACGGAAAAGAGAGCGAGACAGAGTTTCTTCAGTTTCTGAGTTTTTGAAAGCTAGTGCTTGTCACACTTTATTTTACAGTGTCCTTGTTACATATGTCAGATTTACTTCATAAAATGATGCATAATTACATGAAATTACCCCTCAACCAAAACCTAACCCTATAGGAAGTACATGTAGTTAATTATTATTACTCTGTACTTAAATATATAATTACATTGTAACAATGACACCTTAAAATAAAGAGAGTGTAACACAAACTGCACACACATTAATAGGCAAATCAGATGTTAAATGTAAGTTAGTAATGTTAGGATAATTACTGACTGCTTGCTCTTGTGACCATGTTTAGTTGTAAGATAAATATCTGAAATAGTTCTGTCGTGACAAACAAAGCAAAGGCCCAAACAAACCAGAAGCACTTAAGAGCATCAGCCAAACACAGTTACGGCGGCGAGATCACAGATTGTGTACGTCGTGTTTCCAGCCGAACCTCTGGCAGCAGTTCAACAAACTTCCTTAACACATTTAGCAGCGAAAAGACCAAGGAAACTCGTATAAACCTTGAACACAATCAGATTCCTGCAGAAACACAGGCCGAGGCCTGAGGAAAACCACTGGAGTCTGGAGAGACAATATGATGTAATTCGTTTACTCGCCCAACAGTCGAAGGGAGATCGACGTATCGCAGGGCTGAAACTTACAGAGTCCATCCAAAAACTGCACTGTTTAATGTAATAAAGTCAAACATCTAACCAGATTATGTTATAGTTGGATATAGTGATGTCAAAAGAACCAGCACTTCTGTACCACAAGTCAATCCTACAATAAAAGCACATTTACAACAACAGTCTGTGTGCAGTATCTCTAGCAAACACTCGATTGCTATGAGGAAAGGAACAAAATCACGTTTTACATAATGATCCTATGGAGTAAACCGTGTTTTTAAAAAGGGCCTGAGCGCTTTTTTAAACTAAGTATTTTTTTGCAGCTCAGGGCGTCTTGTCAAGTTGAATAAAATTCAACTTTTCTGGAAAAAAACGCCCTACGTCAAGCCTTTTTAACAGCTGACCAATGACAAGCGAGTAACGAGACCTGTCGTTTCGATGACAACAAGTAAAAATGGCGAAGGTGCCGGTAGATTGACTACTAGTGTCTATATGACATGAGCACAAAACCATATCATAATTTTCACCATAAAGAGGCTGTGTGGGCACAGATTGGATGGATTCTTGGTGGTTCAGGTAATAGTGTAGCATCTACTACTTGTCAATAACAAAACTATCTTACCTGTTAATGTTAGCTAACATTAACGTTCGCTCAGCAACAGTTATCAATACCGTAACCAGCAGCTGTCAACAATTGTAACCTTATCTACTACTTAGGCTACACTATGTTGTGTATATATATATATATATATAGGTTGTTATAGCAACAAAAGACCAAACGTATGCAAATATATGCTATTCGGAACCACAAAAAAAACGTTTTACTAAAAAAGCGCTATTTTCTTGTCAAAATGGACGCCAAGAGTGAACACGTCCTTACTGCTCTTTATTTTTTTAATTTTCTTTATCACTGAGCGCAACCTTGAAAAATTAATTGATAAAATACTAATGGCTAAGTCCAATTAGTATTAGCTGGTTACATTGGTGCCGTGACCCGGATGTCTCCCATTCCAGAGATGCTGGTTCGAATCCCACTCGGAGCGGGTCGAGTAGGGCCGGTTACATTGGTGCCGTGACCCGGATGCCTCCCATGCCAGAGACGCTGGTTCGAATCCCACTCGGAGCGGGTCGAGTAGGGCCGGTTACATTGGTGCCGTGACCCGGATGTCTCCCATGCCAGAGACGCTGGTTCGAATCCCACTCGGAGCGGGTCGAGTAGGGCCGGTTACATTGGTGCCGTGACCCGGATGCCTCCCATGCCAGAGACGCTGGTTCGAATCCCACTCGGAGCGGGTCGAGTAGGGCCGGTTACATTGGTGCCGTGACCCGGATGTCTCCCATGCCAGAGACGCTGGTTCGAATCCCACTCGGAGCGGGTCGAGTAGGGCCGGTTACATTGGTGCCGTGACCCGGATGTCTTCCATGCCAGAGACGCTGGTTCGAATCCCACTCGGAGCGGGTCGAGTAGGGCCGGTTACATTGGTGCCGTGACCCGGATGTCTCCCATGCCAGAGACGCTGGTTCGAATCCCACTCGGAGCGGGTCGAGTAGGGCCGGTTACATTGGTGCCGTGACCCGGATGTCTCCCATGCCAGAGACGCTGGTTCGAATCCCACTCGGAGCGGGTCGAGTAGGGCCGGTTACATTGGTGCCGTGACCCGGATGTCTACCATGCCAGAGACGCTGGTTCGAATCCCACTCGGAGCGGGTCGAGTAGGGCCGGTTACATTGGTGCCGTGACCCGGATGTCTCCCATGCCAGAGACGCTGGTTCGAATCCCACTCGGAGCGGGTCGAGTAGGGCCGGTTACATTGGTGCCGTGACCCGGATGTCTCCCATGCCAGAGACGCTGGTTCGAATCCCACTCGGAGCGGGTCGAGTAGGGCCGGTTACATTGGTGCTGTGACCCGGATGGGACTGAGGTTCGGAGGGGTTGAGTGTAACGGAGGCCAGCTAGTAAGAGATGTGCGAGTAAGGGTACGTTTACACGATATGCTTAAAATGGAGAAGTTTTTCCTTTGGGTTTTCAACGTACAGACGACATCATTGTCAAAACGTTTCACATTCACACGGATCCGCGAAAACGACTAAAAATGCTGTATTCTGCTGCCAGGCCATTAGACGGCGGTGAAACACTATAGACTGAACGCGTTATAAGCATGTGCATGACGTCATCATCTTCAGAGATTCGCGTTTTGGTTGTTTACACGGAGACCCTTTTCAAAAACGTGCACTTTGAAACCCGTTTTCAAAAGTTTGAGTTTTCAGGCGCCCAAAACGGCGTCGTCGTGTAAATAACCAGCCAAAATGCATTAAAAGTTTTACGTTTTTAGTTGAAAACAGGTAGTGTAAACTGCCCCTAAATCTCACTCTCCTGGCCTCATGAGACGCACTAGCGAATGACGCTAGAGGCTGCGTATTTGTTAGCATCCGCCTTCCATGCATGAGTCGCCAGTTTGGAGCGGGTTGAGTATGTCTAGTTACATTAGTATGAAAAAAGGCACTCAAGGACGAGGACATTGCAAGAAAATTAAACCCTCTTATACTTGAAAACCTGAGAATCAGCTTCATTCACTGCTAGCATAACCCTTAAAGCACAACACAAAAGAGTCCCGCTATCAGTTAAGCAATGTAGGACGGGATTTCTGCCAGCTCAGCATTAAGACAGGGAACAAAGGACAAATCCAACTCAAAATTCACCTTTCCGGTCCAGTGTGAGGCTTGGCTTCTCTGAAAGATCCCAAGAGACACGAACATCCACCTTCCCGTGATAGTTAGCTCGGTTTTATTCCCAAGCGCAGCCCAACTCGCTGAGGTGGAAAATCTTATGAGAGTTTTGGGAATGTTTTCACAATAGCTCAAAAGTGGCAACAATACGTCACTTGTTTGTGCGTGAAGATAACGCTCATACTCAGTGCTTGGTGTTCAATGCCAGGCCCACAGATAAAGCACGACCCGTCACAGATAATTTAAGATAAGGGTTGGTTTTGGCCATAACATTCAAGAATCTGTTCACACTCAGATATTTGCTTTCATTACATCCATCTGTTTTGTCTGTGAGTTTTAATAGCACTAAAAAGCAGTCCCTAAAAAGTATTTCACCCCAAAAAAAAGTCTCTTAAAGTCCCCCTGTAGTTATTAATTTTATCCCTTAGAACTCATCTTTAATCTCCAAAATGACATATTTAAAAAAAAAATTCTTGAAAAGTCTTAAAATATCTTGAATGTAACTCGACACCCTCGCCTCATTTAGTATGCGCGGCTCTATGAATATGCAAATGAGCCCCGCCTCCACTCACTCACTCAGCTCAGAGATCCACTGGTTGACGATCACACGTTGATCTGATTGGTTACAAGGTCGTTTGTGACGTCAGAAACACCAGCGATTTCAAACCGTGTTTTTGAGACTGTCTTTGGTTCACCGCAGTTTTAAAGAGTAAACACTCAGCAATGTAAACAATATTAAAAACTTGATTTTTACCACAGGTACTTTGACCAAAGACTTTAGATATACCAAGACAGTGCACTCCTATTACCATGAATGGGAGAAAGTGCAACATCAATCTGGCGAAATAAGTTCCGCCTTCTAAATTAAAGGGCCAATCGGTGATCGATAAAGTCATCGCATCACTGCAGCAGCAGAAACAACATTTATGGGACAGGTCATGTCAGATTTTATTGCAGATTTGAAATATGTTATGAATATTACACCATTTTAACATTATTAGAAATACAAACTGAGTGACTAAAACAATCGTTGTCGTAGAATACACTTGTCTGTTAGCAATGAGTTGACCGTTTGAACGTTCTTGTTCACTTTTATTTATTTTGAAGATCTGAGGTGAGTTGTTGCTTTCAGTACGGCTATAAAAGACACACAAGATGATATTCCAACTCACACAGACGCTTTTAACAGTAAATAAAGCACATAAGCAGTTCCTGAAATTGAGATTATCATACTCTCTGTTGTTGTTCCAGCCGCGACGTCGCACAGAAATAGAAACCGTTTCTAAAATAGAATCGCCGCGTGTCGCCGTCGCGTAGGGTTACCGACTTCAGAGAAGAAAAATGCGGGACAATCGTGGATCTTTACAGGAAAATAAGGGACACTCAAAATATTTGTACTGTATCACACAGTATATGTCATTTAAGGTTTGTATGTGTTTAAAAGGTTTTTAGACATAAACACATTTGTTTCGCTTAAACTATTTATGTAGAATTTAATTCTAAAACTAATTTTAAGGTCACACAAAAAAGTCACACACAAACCATAGTTCAAAATAATAGCATTGATCTGAAATAGAAAGCTTTTGTAACATACACTATATTTTAAAGAAATTAAAGTAAGTAATAGCCAACTTTTATTCAGCAAGGACGCATTCAAGTAATCAAAAGTGACAGTAAAGACATTTATAATGTTACAAAGCTCGTTTTTATTTCGGATAAATCTACTTTGAACCTTCTATTCATCAAAGAATCCTGATTTTTTTTTTTTTTTTTTTTACATTAATAATAATCAGAAATGTTTCTTGAGCAGCAAATCACGTCAGCATATGATTCCCTCAGAAGGATTTCATGTGTTCTGGCGTGGCTATGTCGGACTCATGAACAATAATCACGTTGTTTGAATTCACCAAAACCGATTTGCCGAAATCTAAACCCGGACGGACAGTGAAAGGGATTTGCCGTTAGCACGAGTCCGGATCGAACCGGGAGCGACGACAGCAGAGGATTCTGTTCGCAAATCAAACAATGATTTTTCCCAAAAGAATAATTAATTCTCAGTTTAGAGTTTGTTATTGGTATGATCTGATGCGCGTGAGGGAGCGCTGTGATTGGATGATGACGGTGTGTAGTGATCATTCTCAAGTGTCGTGTTGCTGTTGTATCAGTCAGTGGTTAGATAAATTAGGCCCAAAATGGACAGTTGGCAAACGTACCGTCGCAGCTTGTTAGTACAAAACCTCTGATTAACATGGAAAAGATTTTTTAAAGATACCTTATAAACTTTAAAGGTGGGGTATGTGATTTGGAAAACGACCGGCAGATTTTGAAAATATACAATTCAAATAGTCCTACCTTCTTTCCTCCAACGCCGGCTCTGACTTCACCCATTCGAAGAACATGGACGCGCAATCATGCACGAGCGAGAGATTGTAATGACGATTTACTACTAATCATGGAACCGGCTTTACTGACGAGATGCGCATGCGTCACGAGCTTTGAGTATGCGCACGACGGGGGTCACGCGCGCTGGGGGGAGGGGGGTGTGGTACAACCGTTTGATTGACGGACTTACTGTCCAATGATTCTGGTGGTCTTGGAAATGATTGGCTGGAGTTTTTCGAGTCCTGCCCGTTCCACAGATGATTAAATTGCTTAATTTTCATTTCAGTGCTTCTAACTCAGTGGCTGTAAGTGGGTTAGGAATAGGATTTCAAGTTATTTTGAAAAAAATGTACAAAAAAGAGAATCACATACCCCACCTTTAAAGGTGCTATATGGAACTTTTGTTCTAAAATGAATCCTTTTTTTATTGCCTGTGTGTGAAGGGGTTGTAATCACACATTACAATGATCCACTTGTCGGGTTTTGCTATTACCTCTGAAGGCCAATATTCATATTTATATGTGAAGTCTCCGGGTCGGATTTACCGCGAAATCCATCGGATGTGACGTGCATGCGCGCTCCCGAGCCTCTCTCCTATATACAGTCTATGCGACCGACGGCACCGCAGCTGACGACATGAGTCTGATAACACCAAACACTCCTGCCTCCAGCACAACACACACTCCAACACAAACTCCACATAAATATAAAAAACAAAACAAAGTTTTATCTGCTGAAGCTCGTCAGGCCAAACATGATTCTGATCGACTCAGGACGAAAACACGGATCAACATCGGCAAAGCTTTTGAATTATTAGTAAACTCAAATGAAATAGCAAGGTAAACTACATGAGACATGGAATGAATACAAAAGACTGTTCCAGGATAAGAAAAGGTGCTTTAGGATACTTGTTTTATGTACTAGATCTACATTATAGATAGTTACGCTATAACGTAATTCATCCCACTATCATATTGTTTATAATAAACATTTCCAGACACGTTCAGTACAGTAATGTTACTTCCTACTGTTACACTGACATTGTTCAGTCTAGTTCACTAACCGTTTTCGTTATCATATTATACATTCACCTATGTTGACATTGTTGATTGTGAAAGATACACGAATAGTTAGTGAAATGCCTTATAGATAACATCACATGTCGGCTAAATGCAGTCAATGTAACGTTATCATGGTACGAGCCTGGAGCATTAGTTCAACGTCAAGCTGATAAAAGTAGCCTATTATTGTAACGTTGCAGTGGGAGTTTACATGAGTTTCCAGCATGTTGTGTGATGCTTTCGCCATTGCGTTGAAAGTCTCCGTGTGGCCGGTAGTGAATGCTCGCTCCTGAGATCGCACACACACACGAGCACGAGCGCTCTTGTTGCAATCTGAAACATCACCACTAGAGGCCGCTAAAAGTTCCATAGAGCAAGTTTAAAGGGTAACTAAACCCCTGGTCAGAGCCCGACTCCACCAACTGGCAATATTTGAAAAATGCTAGAAAAGTGGGCAGAGCCCAGCGGAGATAGAGGGGAGGAGCCGAGGGCGGGGCTGAGCGGGGGGGCGTGCACCTGAGACCCGCTGAGACGGATTAATTGACAGCTGCTGTCAGACTGGCTAACATGGAGAGCAACTGGAGCGACGCAAGTAGCTTTGCAACAGAGCGGTCATTTGAAGTCTTTTCTTCCCCACCTTCACCTGATTTTTCTGCCTGTTAAGAGGACCAAATCTGAGGTGTGGTCATATTTTGGCTTTTACAAAAGTCCTGAGGGAAACTTAATCGATGATGGTCACCCTGTCTGCAGAACATGCACAAAAGAAGTCGCTGCAATACACTTCAAAATGTTGTTTTGAGTTGAAATATTTTATCTCACTCACTTGAAATAAACGTGAAGCTTCCACGAAGAAAAGTTTGCATTAATGTTTTAAATCTTACCTGTTTATAAATCCATTTTGTACAGCATACAAAACAATCGTCCAGACAAGATGATCACAACAATATTATCAAACTCTGTAAATAATAACTTAACTCCGATTTCATTTTCAATACAATCAAAAACGGAGACGCAAGACGGCAAGTTGTATTTGAATGAAACGAGAGAGTGCGTCCGTTGTGATGCATGGATTTGCGCTGTGTTAGAATGCGTTGCTATTGACGACGGTCAGAAGGAAATGCCACAGAATATAATCTTGCCTTAGAAAGTGCATAGAGCTGCTTGTTTTTATTTGCTGTTTGTTGATTTTCAAATTTAAAACTATCCTGATCGTATTCAATACGCTTATTTCACGCAGTCGTAATTCCAACTCCTGACCCGCTACCGTATTTTTCGACGGAACCAGATGCTTTTATACCAGGGGCTGCCAAGGGCGTGACAGAGGTCCGTCAGAGAGTACCCTACGTCAGAGAGTACCCCTACTTCAGGAGCTTTCCGTTTAACCTGAAGAGGGCAGCACTCATACGTTTTTACACCATATATTTGAAAATTCAAAAACACATTATACCCAAATGTCAAAAAATGTACTTGAATCAATTAACAGCATTTATGAAGCTCCATTCTTACAGATCATTAACTAAAAAAAGTTGTTTTAGTGTTTAGTTACCCTTTAAAAGACCTTTTATCGCGTCTGGTTAGGACACGCTGTTAGGAGGGCTTGCAAATATCTCCGCCGAGTGAACAGACTTTCCTTGAAAGGGACTCTGGTTGGATCACACTTCCAGGGCCGCTGTATTGTAAAGACAGTGGGTTTGTCTGACAGATTCGGCCCTCATGCACACGGACAGCACAGAGCCAGCGAGGGACGCTCATCGACTTTAATGAAGTGGCAGGACTCGGGAGTCGCTCTGCCGGGTGTCAGGAGGTGGTATTTAACTGCGTTGGACTCTGAAACGCTCCCGAGTGGAAGAGACGTCGCAGATGGTTAAATGTCACTGTTGTATATGGGATTTGGAGAGTGGTGGGACGTCTCATTAGTGTTCTCACCTGCCAGAGGGACAGTCCTTCAGCAAACGCCAGGCATTTCTCCTCCTCTCTCTCGGTCTGTGCTTTAGTAAAGGGTTTGGATTGAATGCAGTTTTGGCAACATTTACGCTATCAAACAATTTTTGACCAGAACGAGACAGTGACATCTGACATCCAGTGAGAAGCGTTCAAGTTTTAAAATACAAAACACAAATCAAATTATTCTTGATTTAAATCAAGTATTTAAATCAAAATATTGAGCCACAACGACACAGTTAGAAGGTTTTTCAGTCGACAATATTTACCATAGTTTACTGTAGTAAAACTAACTGACACTATGAAAATGTAGGATATTCATATCGAATTTCTCTATATTATTAAAGTCCCCTTGTGGTGGGAATCCAGCTTTTAATGTTGTTTATGTGTCTATGTGGTGTTTTTAATACGCTTAACCCATGTGTAAGTTCATAAGTCGACAGCATTGCTGAGTATTTTCTGCTTAAAACTGCAGTGAACCAAAGACAGTCTCAAAAACACGGTGTGAAATCGCTGGTGTTTCTGACGTCACAAACGACCTTGTAACCAATCAGATCAACGTGTGATCGTCAACCAGTGGATCTCTGAGCTGAGTGAGTGAGTGGAGGCGGGCTCATTTGCATATTCATAGAACCGCACATACTAAATGAGGCGAGGGTGTCGAGTTACATTCAAGATATTTTAAGACATGAAGACATTTTTTTTCCCAGGAAATGTCATTTCGGGTGAGCAAAAATGAGTTTTAAGGGATAAAATTATTGACTACAGGGGGAGTTTGACAAGTTACGGAACATAATAAACAGTACTTTTTGTTATTCAGCAATAGCAGATTTTGTGCATTTGTATTATACATAAAAATGTCTTCAGGTTATATTCATTCATAACAATTTATAAATTATTAAGTATAACTAATTTATGAATTATAACAAATACCATAAACCATGTAGTCACTTTTTACCATGGTAGTGAGGTGTGGTTTTACCTGTGGTAAACATGATACAAATACTATGGAAGACCACATTTTACCTTATAAAATGTTAGACATTAGTGTTTTTGCTACTATCAAATGCGCATTTCTAAGAGACAAAGCAGGTCAAATTAATTTGTGAAATGTTCACCGGTTTGCAAGTGTTTGTCATGTTCTGATGATAAAACCACAATTGTATTGTTCAAAAAACACAGTATTGTTCATTCTTAGGTCATGTTAGCTCATGTTAATGATAACTAATGAACCTTATTGTAAAGTGTTACGACCACAATTAACTGGCCTGGTTTCACAGGAGCAAAATCTCCCTTTAAACTTGAAAGAAATAAAGATTAATATAGACCTACGATTATCGTGATCATTTGTTTGGCCATATCGCTCAGCCCTACATGGACAGAGGTCAGAGCTGAACTGTGTGCTACTGATCAGGAGGTCAAAGGTCACGGGTGTTCAAACGGGGTCGGCCTCAGGGACGGACACGAAACAAAAGGAGTCCTCGTTTGTTGTGTACGAAGCCTATAATGAGACTGATAGTGGACGTATGTGTTCAGTCTCCATTGATTTTCCTCTGCAGACCAAAGGAGGAAAGGTGATCGTGAGGCTCTGATCGTAACAATACAATACAATATTTATTTATAAGGCACATTTAAAAACAACCAAGGCTGGCCAAAGTGCCGAACAGGACAGAATAAAGAAATAAGTAATAATAATAAAACAACCAATAAAGGGAAACACAACAATAGATACACAATAATTACCTAAATTAAGCAGTATTAAAGGCCAAAGAAAATAAATATGTCTTTAAAGAAGATTTGAAGGAGGAACAGACGGACCCACAACCCAAACCTTTCCTAAAGCTAATAATCTCTCTCCTTAACCAGAACAATGCACGATCACTGCAAAAAGTGCTTTGCTTACTTAGTATTTTTGTCTTGTTTCCAGTCCAAATATCAAAAAATTCTTAAATCAAGATGCATTTGCTTAAGTAGTAAAATGCTGTAAGATATTATGTCTTGTTTTCCGGGGGAATTAATCAAAATTAAGTGAGTTTTTGCTTAAAACAAACAATATTATCTGCCAATGGGGGAAGAAAAATATTATGATTCGTTTTCTTCTAATTTTGATTAATTCCCCCGGAAAACAAGACATAATATCTTAAGGCATTTTACTCATCTAGTAAATGCATCTCGATTTAAGAACTTTTAGATATTTGGACTGGAAACAAGACAAAAATACTAAGCGTATTTTTGCAGTGTGGGAAAACATCTGCACGAAAAAGCACAAAGTTAGTCTAAACCAAACCCACACAAATACTCAGATTTACAGTACATGTATAGTTTGTGCCCAATTTGAGGTCTTTCCAAGCAGCTCGCACACAGAAATACGTAATTCGGATGAGAAGAAGCTTTGAAAGGCTAAGAACAGGACGAGAACGCACTAATGAGGCCTAACAGTGGAGGGGTGTGTGTGTGTGTGTGTGTGTGTGTGTGTGTGTGTGAATACACACCCGCCTCAGCGGCTCAGCCCATTAAAGGGTCGTGTACGTCGTCTGTGGCATGGAGATTGTTGCCATGACGGCGCTCATGTACAGCGCCATGGCGACGCGACAAAAGCCGAGGTCTGGAGAGGGAAAGCTGAGGGATGTTTGTTCATGATGGGATAGACTCGATGTTCAGGAGAGACGACATATCACACACACACATGACCTTCCCTCACACACACTGCATGACTGTATATCAGACGCTAATTCATTTGATCTAAACACTTGTAAATTATTTGATGATAACAGATAATACATAAAAACACAACTATACTAAATACATCTGATAATAAAACCTACAAATATATTTAAAAAAAATCAATTTTTTTATGGATTATTATTTTATGATAACAGATAATACATTAAACACAACTATACTAAATACATCTGATAATAAAACCTACAAATATATTAAAAAACTCTATTTATGGATTCTTATTTTATGATAACAGATAATACATAAAAACACAACTATACTAAATACATTTAATAATAAAACCTACAAATATATTAAAAAACTCAATTTATTTATGGATTATTATTTTATGATAACAGATAATACATAAAAACACAACTATACTAAATACATCTGATAATAAAACCTACAACCATTATTTCCACAATTTATATACAATTTATGAAGTAGGCATCTTATTCAGAAGTAGTATGGGAAGTTTGGCATATTTTGATATGAATTCAACCTCTAATAATCCCATAAAAAGAACACGCATGTGTGTTATAGCTCGCTGACACATCACAAAATGGTGAATCTATCATTTTTTCAGGTCTGAAAACATTTTCAGACCTTTTTTATCTAAAAAAAATGCAATCTTTTGAACTCTTGGCATGAAAACAAATTGAGGTTTCTACCATTCTTTCATGATTTTCATGTTTATCACTTTTTCAAAATAAAGGTCTGAACACGCCTTAGGAGTATGAAAATATTATTGTTGCAAATTGATAGATAACGGCTCTTCTGTAATTTATTTTGAAAATCAATCACCGAATATGAAAACCACAGATTGTAAGCTTTCAAATGATATATAGTTTGGTAATGTTTAGTATAGGATATTACTGTTTTAAATATGTAAATATGTAATATGTATGTGACACTTGAGGGGTTAGATGTGAAGTATAATGTGAGTTTAGTGACGGGACACATCCCTCTCTCCGTCTCTCCGATCTGTCATGTGATCTCAGCCAGAGGACGAGAGGAAACACACATGCATGCGTGAGATGAAAACAGACAGTGTGTGTGACCGAGAGTAGCTGGAAATATGTGAGGAAAAACAGTGTTAATGTGTTTGTCAAACAGATTTACAGGCCAAAATATGAGAAAACCCACAGCGAGTGTGTGAGCACGTGCGATGGTTATATGGCTGCACACACACATTCTCACATGACACTTCACGATTCAGACGGCTGTGATGCGAAGCTAAAATGAAAAGCATCTTTTTTGTGTGTGCGACTACTTGGTACTTTTAAAGCAAAGTGTTTATAATGACCCATAAAGAATTTACTTCCAATATCTTTTATTAATAAAGCAAATGGAAGTGATTTGGCAAGTCAACTGTTACTAGCAGAATACAAACTTCAGCATATTCTGAATCTCTAACATAAAACAATAGACTTCTATCCAACATCCTCCTGTTATGAGCAATATAATCCTTCAGACAAAAATGAACATTTTGCTAGTTTAACGTTACATTAGACTGTCATGTGGCTGGTGTTGACATTGGCTGTCATAAGGCCATTATAACGGTGTCATGAATATGTTTCTTGACCTCAACTACAGTGGTACACATTGAATTTGTCATTAAAATGTTATAACAGCCAAAGTCAAAACCAACCACATGACAGTTTAATATAAAGTTGACCCATAAAGCTAAGTGGCTTCTTAAGTTTGATAATTAATCTGCTATGTCATGTTTATGACAGGTTGTGTTGCCTTAGTAATGTAAAGTTGTAATGACAAAGACACTGACAGGTTATGATGTATTGGTTTATGTCAAGGTGTCATAACAAAGACATCTCAAACAATGTCATTTTTGCATTAAAAATGTCATAATTGAGCGAATGACACTTGATGACAGTTATCATAAACATGCATAAACCTCATTCATATTCATGATTATGAAGGTGTCATGTCAGTCTTATGCACACCCCTTCAAGTAAAGTGTTACCAATAATTTAATAAAAAATATTTCATTTTATATAAATAAATTATTAATTATTACTAATAAAGCTTATATTTAATACAATCATACAAATTTACATTTAAAATAAATCATTTTACACTCAAAATCTTATGTGACCATTAACCAAAATGCAAATGTGTTGTTAAAGCAACACTAAGTAAGATTTTTTACCTTAAAATAATGTTTCCAAAATGGTTTCAGAGGTTCATTAAGTCGTAACAGGGTGAAAGGCACTTCTGGATCCTATATCTGCTATCACCACGCTGTGTGAGATTGCCAGACCGGGTCGCGTTTCTGTAGTTCGAATGAGACATAAGAAAACTACAAATTTGACTTGCTTTACATCAAAGCGCTACAATAGTCATTATTTAGTTTTTCTTCGTTTCTGATGTCGCAATACATCATACTTTCATAAAATCATGCAACATACTGTCAGTGGACATCGTTCATTCCAAAGCCGGCGCTGGATAAACACCTAGCGTGCGTGCGACAGTAGGCTGCGCTAGGCTAAAGTACACTCTAAAAAACGATTCGTTGGCTGAACAACCATTACTTATAAAAGTAATTAGATTAAACACAAAAAAATAAGTATTCATAACTTTTCAACCTCTACTTAACATATTTAGTGTGTGTAACACAAAAATATAAGTAACTAGGTGAACTTAAATGTATGCATAAATAAAATGAAAAAACATAAGTCATGTCAACTACTATAATAATTGCTTAAAAATTAAGTAAATCGAGCATAACATTTTAAGTAACTATACGAGCCACGTGATTGGCAATTTCCCGTGATGCCTTTCCAGCCAAAAATTGGAGCCATTTTGTGAAGCACATATGTGAAGATGCTGAAAAGAGGTAAGCTTAACTTCTTTTAACTTAAGGTACACTCAATCGTTTATTGCATTTTTGGTCAAGAAACTAACTTTTAAACTGAATTTCAGAATTGCAACGAATTTTGCATCAACAATTAGAAACGTGTTACGAACACCTATGTAGTCTACAAGTTAATGTATGAAATGAGTGACTTTGCACGAGAGTATTTGAATTATTAAGCGAGTGTGCTTGAATAGGCTATCAAGTGTCAAGTGTTTATAGTAGTCAGAGTATTTATTGTGTTTTTCGAAATATATGACCATGACGTTGGCACGTATGCATTAATGGTGTGTTCACACCGAACGCGAATTTAATCATTTGCGCGAGTAGATTACAAAGTCAATGCAAAGACACGAATAGACGCATCGGCGCGAATGACGCGAATTGGGTGACGCGTTTGCCGCGAACGTCTTCCACGCAAGTTGAAAAATTTGTTCTCGAGCAGATTCATGCTAGACGCGATAGACGCGTATTTGACGCTCTATTCGCGTTCGGTTTGAACACACCATAGAGGACAATTCGGACGGCGCTTTCCCCCACGGATAAATTCGTAGGCCTACTTTATTAACGAAATGTAGTTGTCATTTATTATATGCAGGCTATGAGTTTTCGGATTTAAAAAAAATTACTTTGCATATTTACAAATTCCCATATAGGCCTATTCTATTCTCTAATATCTATAAATGGATCGCGGGAAAGGGGGGCGGCCAAGCCTTGGGCGCGGGTTAGCCTACTGGTAACGTTCGTTAACATACAAATATTAAATTCGAAAACACATTGGCTACAGCTCCGTGTGCACGATTTATCATTAAATAATGGCGATCTTGATTCAAACACAATATTATTCCTAAATGACAGCTACAACCATGTCTATTAAACCTTCAAAATTATTATCAAAATAAGTAAATAGCTTTTAAGCAAAAGTTTGGCTTCAAACAAAGATTGTAGATCTTTATTTACTGTTTGGCTATTCCAGTAGTGACTGACTGTTAAAATGTTTTGAAGAGATTAACCTTCAAAACCTCTGGACAAAAGTCTTCATTAATTAACTTGTTTTGTTTAAATTAATAGATATTATTTAATAGACTCATTTTTTTAATAGGCATTTAATAATGTACTAATTTGTAACATTTAATTATTGTTTTTTTCTTTTTAGATATATTTTTGATAACCAGAAAAAAATGTGTGTGTGTGTATATATATATATATATATATATATATACACACACACACACACACAACCAGTAAGATTGTTTAATGTTTTTAAAAGAAGTCTCTTCTGCCCACCAAGCCTTCATTTATTTGATCCAAAATACAGCTAAAACTGTAATATTGTGATTATTATTATTATTATTCTTACAATTTAAAACAACTGTTTTCTATTTGTATATATTTTAAGATGCAATTTACAAGTTTTGGGTCAATTAGAATCTTTTTAAAGAAATAAAATAAATTAATACTTTTAGCCAGCAAGTATGCATTAAATTGATAAAAACGTGACAGTATAGACATTTATAATGTTGCAAATGTAAGAGGCTGTAAGAGATTTATTTTATTTTAAAATATAAAGGTACATTTCTTTCTCATTCTGTGTTTCAATGCAATTGATTTTTTGCAACAGTCTGAACAATAACAAGTGATGTTGCAAGTAAATGCAGATTTCCTGTTTTTTTTTAATGTTTTTTTTTATACTCATAGGAACGAAGAGGAACTGAAACATCTCACATTGAGGATCATCACGAAAGGTGGCTCAGCAGATGATCCTTCACAGACTGGGGTAACGCTGGAAGGCATAGAGGTGATGAGTCACGAACGCTGTGCTAAGTGAGCTGGTCGATAGGAATTACGTTTGTGAAACTAATTACATGGAAATGCATGAATTATATCTGTTTATTAAAATAGTTTCTTCCGGAAACAACGGACCATATTATGAGATTCCAAGTCACAGTTCATCTCACTTAGCACGGCGTTCGTGGCTCGACTGGTCGAGACTGTTTTCCAAGATGGCTCCTGCCTGTATAAGTGTAATGTACTGTCTTTATAAAGTATCTTCTTATTAAACTGTCTGTACACTTACAAAGTTCTCAATGCTTCGGTTTGCATGTAGGGACCCTCATTATGCTACCGTGTTAGTGTGGGGCTATTTTGAGCCTTGTTAGTGGTATTAACTAGCGATTTACTTTTGCTTATTCTATGCCCCATATACTAGCGTTATAAGCTAAACAGTTTTTAGAGATAAAACTCTACGTACATTCGATTATCATGAAAACGCATCCCAGAGAACGATCAACTCGGTAACCATGTGTTAATTACCCCTAGGTTCATTTTTCACCGGAATTGTCCTTTAAGAGGTTTTTTGTATGTTCCCAAAGTAAATATTGGAAAAATGTAAATCTTTTGAGAAGTGTTGCAAAGGTGAAAAAGTGACCTGTTAACAGTGATTTTCCATTTGTCGATTTGCCACATTTTGTTACATTTCATGTGTGGTTTCAGGCTTTCAAGCCTTTGGCAAAAAATAAAAAATAATAAAGTTAAATGCTTTATTGTGTGTGATTTGCATGTTTAATTTATTTTAAGACATTGAATGTACTGGAGCAGTGCAGTTAGCAGACCAATAGCTGAAGATCTAAAATAAGTTAAAATGGTTGGTTCAACTCATTTAATTGTCTTATTTTTATATACAAATGGGCTTAAATGTTAAGTTAACAGAACTAAGATTTGTTTTGATCTCACATGGCCTGCACTGTGTTGGATTTACTTAAAATGTATATGCACCATTTTTGCATCATACTTTTTAAGTAATCCCAACTTGGAATTATTTTACATAAAATAAACAAGAAAACCTTTGTTATATGTACTTAAATATTTGAGTTCACATAACATTCTTTACTTAAAAATATATGTAACGTGATGCATATATTTTTAAGTAAAGAATGTTGCGTGAACTCAAATATTTAAGTACATATAACAACGGTTTTCTTGTTAATTTTAAGTAAAATTATTCCAAGTTGGGATTACTTAAAAAGTATGATGCAAAAATGGTGCATATATATTTTAAGTAAATCCAACACATCATTTTTTAGAGTGTATTTACCACAGCGGTAATGGACAATTGACCCTTCGCAGGGAGCTTGATTGACAGGTGATCTGACCAATCATACTTCACCATCCGCCATTTTGTCCGACAAAGCAGTCAGGAGAGTTAGTAGATTAACATGGGAGGATTTGAACTTGAAAAACGTAATGTACTGACGCCTTTCTGCGGTTAAAACAACATTCCTTCTGATGTTCATTCATGTTTATTTGATGCTATAAATGAACTAGAAGGAAGAGATGATCGGTTCACGAGCAGCTTTAACTGAGGCTCTACAGCGATCTGTCACGACACATTAAAGAGCCACAAAACTGTATTTATTGTTTAAATTTCTTTTAAAAAAATGACCAAATTTGAAAGGTGAGACTTTGTTTAATATGTTTAATATCAAAAGTAACCGAAAAGTAACCTGGTCTGTCCTGTCTGTCAGCGTGTTGTCAGTCCGCGATGTATTTTTCACTGCGTGAGAACATAGTGTGTGTGTGTGTGTGTGAGAGCAGTGTAGCTTGTCGGACATAGCGACAGTAACTAAGGGGGGCGGGTCTTTGCGAACGGTCAATTCCGCTTCCAACCTGTAGGGCGACCGCAGAGGAAAAGTTCCTTAGTGATGCTTTAAATTATTGAAACACGGGAGATTTCAGGAAAATATTTGAGCTCAAAGGGGATCGACGGACAGTTTGAGAACTGCTGCTTTACATCACGAGCCACATAACCTCGAGTGCTGACTGGTTTAGATACACGAGCGTGATGTTTTGAGGAGAAGGATTGATGTGAACAGCGCTTAGATAAGAAGGATCAACGCTGCATTCTTCCGTCGCCTCGTCCTTGAGGAAGGGAATCGTCTGACACCTGCGCGCTAAACATGAGATCAACACAACCCTGAAACAAGTGCGCACATCTGTGATAGACATGATAGAAACATCACGGATTTGGTCATGTCTTCTGCATGTTTCCTGAAGACCCTGATCCTTTAAACGGCCTAATTTGCCTTAAACTTCTGAAATCGCCACATCCTGAGTTTCAAAGCTTAAAACATTGTATTAATGTAATCAAGCTCCAAAAACGGCTCGTTCTGATATTGCGGGATCGGTGATGTCACAGAGGCAAAGACATTTGCATATGCCCGCCTCCAGAGTAAGACATGTTTTCAATATTGATAATAATGATGAATGTTTTTTCGAGCATCAAATCAGCATGAAAATTCTGCTTTGATCACAGGAATAAATTTCATTTAAAATTTTACATTACATTTACATTTATTCATTTACCAGACGCTTTTATCCAAAGCGACTTACAAATGAGAACAATAGAAGCAGTTAAACTAACAGTAGGACAACAATACGTAAGTGCTATAACCCCTCTCAGTTTAATTTTAGTGCAGTTTTTTTTTTTTTTTTTTTTTTATAGAATAGAAGAGAAAGTGTTAATTCTACTGAATCAAGTGCTGCCGAAAAAGATATGTCTTCAGCAGTTTCTTGAAAGTGGCTACTGACTCAGAAGCTCTGGTTGAGTTAGGCAGATCATTCCACCAACAGGGAACAGCCATGGTAAAGGTCTGAGAAAGAGATTTTGTGCCTCTTTTATATTAAGATAAAAAACAGTTCATTTAAATTGTCATAATATTTAACAATATTTTTATTTTTGTATTTTTAAAGGGGTCATATAATAGTACATGCACTTTTACAAGTTGATTGTACTGAAATGTGTGTTGGCAGTGCCTGTACACAACCATCATAAAATGATAAAAATCCATCCAGTGGTTTTGTTTTAATCTCCTTATATGTTTTCCCCTGCCTCAAATCGAGCTGTTCGACCGTGTGACGTCACACGCTCGGAAGCCCCTCCCATGATTGTTGATTGACAGCAGCGTTTCAACACAGACCCGCCCTCGCTCGTCCTGTCAATCATAGTCTGCGCGGACCGGCGGGGTCATTGTTGATGTGCTGGAGCACTGTCTATGAGCAGAATGGCGTCTAAGCGATTGTGGTGTTCTGCTCTTGGGTGTAATAACGAACACAGTCATTTTAATGTTCCTAAATCCGAACCGCTGAAGACGCAGTGGCTGAGTTTGTTTTCGAAGGGAATATTCCATTATATGACCCCTTTAATCGAATAAATGCAGTCTTGGTGAGCAGAAGACACTTCTTTTAAAAAATATAACAAATCTTACAGATCAGTTTGACTAATCTTTGACTGGTAGTGTTTACAGGTGAAACTCGAAAAATTAGAATATCGTGCAAAAGTTCATTTATTTCAGTAATTCAACTTAAAAGGTGAAACTAATATATTATATAGATTCATTACATGCAAAGTGAGATATTTCAAGCCTTTATTTGTTATAATTATAACCTTTTAAGTTGAATTACTGAAATAAATGAACTTTTGCACGATATTCTAATTTTTCGAGTTTAACCTGTAAATGTTTGTAAAAACAAACACTGAATGGTAGCCGAGGGCCCGGCCCCGGACTGAACTGTGAGTGTGTTCTCGGAGGCCAAGGACGCGCTGGAGAGCGGCGGCGAGTGTCTGTGTGGATTAGTCACTTCTGAAGCCGGTCGCACTGCCCTCTTCTTCCATTTCCACAACACTTGGATCTCGCCAGGACCCTAAGCATCTGTTTACCGGTCAGTGTGAAGCCGCCATCTGCTGCGTGGCCAATGCAGTCTGTCACTCGCAAGCGCTGCCCGAGTCTCACTCAGAGACGCAGAGTTACGAGTGCAACGAAGCAGAAGCTCAGAGCTTTCGTTCATTCACACATTTGATTTTTTCTGGATTCCATTTTAATCGTTACATTAAAGTCCCCCTGTTGTGAGAATCAAGTTTTTAATGTTGTTTATGTGTCTATGTGGTGTTTTTAATCTGCTTTAAGACACACCATGTATAAGTTCATAAGTCGACAGCATTGCTGAGTATTTCCTGCTTAAAATTAGGGCTGCAGGATTTGAGGAAAATGTCATATTGCGATTAATGAGGTCAATATTGCGATTGCGATATAATAAACAAATGGTTTCATGAGTCAACTTGCTTGGTTCTAAAGTAAAATGCACACACAGATTAGTGATCTTTCTGTGTATTAAATGTGTATTTCTCAATTTAAACTAGCAACAACAACTAAATGATTGATAACACCTATAATGATCAATAAACCATTGATGTCTGGATAAAAATGACGACACCCCCACATTTTAAACGTTAATTATAGCCATCCAACATTACAGTGATTCCATCAATACAATTGAAAGCTATCAACTTTTAAAATATTTATTAGGCTTAAAAAATAATAATAACAGCTTTTAAATTAAATGAACTTCAAACAATCCACACATAAACCCATAATAAATGCCATATTTACCTGTGCCCTTCCTGTCTTAACAAGTAGGATTGAGGATTTATATACAGATTTATATACAGAAATTGAATAAAGTTATCAAACAGTCTGCGCTGCATGAATTATAAATTATATATATAGACTAATCCTTATTAAACCCACAAAACTTCTTTAGTCAAGAGCAGTGAGTAATTTTCTGTTCCCTTTGTTCTTTGATTAACTTTACTGACGGAACGCTTTATTCGCTGCTGGCCCTTTAAGAGCAGCCGTTGCTGAGACGCGTATCTCTCACGCGCCTCATTCTCTCACAAGCACAACTCTTTCGTCCATCATAAGACTGCCCTTATATTATGAAGATAATCGACAAAACGACATTTTGGCATTAATTGTGTGTGTTATTGTTCGTTCAAGCTCGAAAGAGAACTGTATTCTGGCACGCGGTCTGTGCATGCGCATTACACTGGCGCGCGTTATTCTGAGTCACATTCAGGACATTCACAGGCAGCGCGCTCTCTTTTGACTTCTTGTCGTGCAAAATGGTTTTAAGGCATTTGCACGAATAAGAGCGGGATCATGTAACACTAAAGGATGACAAAAAAGAAGAGATGCTGCATTCATATAAAATCGCGGCATTTTGCGTTATATAATCGCATAGGTTTGACATCGCGATTACGATTGCGATTCGATTAATCGTGCAGCACTACTTAAAACTGCAGTGAACCAAAGACAGTCTCAAAAACACGGTTTGAAATCGCTGGTGTTTCTGACGTCACAAACGACCTTGTAACCAATCAGATCAACGTGTGATCGTCAACCAGTGGATCTCTGAGCTGAGGGAGTGAGTGGAGGCGGGGCTCATTTGCATATCCATAGAACCACGCATACTAAATGAGGCAAGGGTGTCGAGTTACATTCAAGATATTTTAAGGACAAAACACTTAAATATGTCATTTTGGTGATGAAAGATGAGTTTTAAGGGATACAATGATTGACTACAAGGGGGCTTTAATCATAGTAATCAAAAAGCATGTCTAATTAACTGAAATCGACAACAATTTGTTAAAAGTGTAATAAATTAGAGGCCTATAAAACTTGCCATATTCCGTGACATTCCACATCATACAGTAATCTCCATTTTTATTACTGGATTCCGTAATTCTGTTTGTGTTTTCTGCCTGGCTTAAATCATAAGGCAGTCCCTCCAGAAAAACGTGATTATGCGATCGCATGATTCAGTGCATAATCAGCCAAAGTCTGCATATTTATGCGGGCACACTTTCGCCACATACATTGCCGATTTCCGTGCAAAATATGCGGGGCTTGCGTGATTTCATAATCCTCGCATTTTCGTTGCAAAAAAGTCACATATATCTCAGCAGAAAGTTGAAAAATGTTGCGTTCGCGTCACACAAGAGCCGTTTCCCCCTGTTGCCATGGGAACGTTATGAAGTGACATAATCACGCGACGTGAACATCATCGAAAAGCTGTAAAACAGGAGCACACTTTATTTTAAAATATTTTATTTATTCATTTTTACAGAAGTTGTAGCATATTCCCTTTGTAAAGCTACAGAACTCGTTTGACTCATCAATGTTTTGTAAGTTTGATGTGTTTATTAAGGTCTGAAATAAAACAAGATGAGAACTGAAATATTCCAGCACTTTCTGTGATGTAGTTATGCTTGCTTATCATAGGAAGGAATAAGAAATGACTCTTTACAGTAAGGTAGGAGCCTAGTGAGAACAGGGTTTTGGGGAATCACTTTATTCTCTCTTTTTCATCAAACCGCAGTTTTTGCAAGTTCCCGCAATTATATTGCATAAATATCCCACATATTCCATCGCATTTTTAAAGAAAACGGGCCGCATAATCAAGGATTTTTGCCCGACTCAATCACAAAAACACTCTGCGTTTTTCTGGAAGGACTGATAAGGCCCTACAAGCTCAGCAGGACTCACTTTAATCATTACTGTTAGAGGTTTGATCATGCTTATCTTAGTAAACACCACTAAATAAAGGGAAACACAATGCATAGATTCACCACAATGCAGTAAAAAATGACCTGCATTTTCATACTCCGACGCTCCAGCTGATTTAAAGACCCTTTCACCCACACGAAACACTACATTAATCCAGACGAGGGTCGCGGTGCGTCGACAGATGTCTGCGTCCGTCACACACACACACACACACACGAGGACAGGAGTCGGGCCCTAAGTGACGCTAAAAGCCCGAAGCGGTGGTTAATCATCAGATGCGATACATGATGACTAGAAGGCTGATAAATGCACCTTCGAGAGGAAACTGAGAGCTCTTAGCCAATCAGAAACACATCTGAGGAAAGTTGGCATCGTGACTCATGCCACTAGAGGACACCTGTCATGAACGGCCAAAAGTTCTCCAGCGCAACCCACGCGCTTTAATGCATGAGTCCATGATGCAAGAGCGTTTCGCTGTTTTTCTTCAGTGTGTGCAAAAACAACAGGTGCATGAAGTGTGTCCGCTCCATGTGAATATAAAGTGTAGTTCGGCCTCCTTTTTATTTAAAGTCCCCCTGTAGTCAATCATTGTATCCCTTAAAACTCATCTTTGATCCCCAAAATGACATATTTAAGTGTTTTTTATCCTAAAAATATCTTGAATGTAACTCGACACCCTTGCCTCATTGAGTATGCGCGGTTCTATGAATATGCAAATGAGCCCCGCCTCCACTCACTCACTCAGCTCAGAGATCCACTGGTTGACGATCACACGTTGATCTGATTGGTTACAAGGTCGTTTGTGACGTCAGAAACACCAGCGATTTCAAACCGTGTTTTTGAGACTGTCTTTGGTTCACTGCAGTTTTAAGGAGGAAATACTCAGCAATGCTGTCGACTTATGAACTTACACATGGTGTGAACTGACACACATTCAGAACTGAAAAAATACAGTAAAAAAACCTGAAACTAAAAAGCATTTTTATAAATCCATTACTAACTGATGACCAATAACTTATTTTACTTTTTTATTTTACATGTAAAACATAATTTACAATGTTTCACAAAACGCCTTCTTTACACATAAAAATGTATCTGAATAACAATAGCACTAGTATGCCATAAATTTAAAGTCATTAAACATTTAAATATATCAGAAAATGTGACAAAAATCTAAATTAACTTGACACTAAATTTTTTTTTGAAAAAACTAAACTGACACTAGTCAGAGTGAAACTAACAATATTTTATATAAAAATTGTAATGCAGAAAAATATTAATTTATTTTTTATATATATATACATTATATATATGTGTGTGTGTGTGTGCGTGTGTGTGTGAGAGAGATTGTGTTTGTGTGTGTGAGATTGTGTGTGTGTGTGTGTGTGAGATTGTGTTTGTGAGTGAGATTGTGTGTGTGTGTGTGTGTGTGAGATTGTGTGTGTGTGTGTGTGTGTGAGATTGTGTGTGTGTGTGTGTGAAATTGTGTGAGATTGTGTGTGTGTGTGTGTGTGTGTGTGTGTGTGTGTGTGTGTGTGTGTGTGTGTGTGAGATTGTGTTTGTGTGTGTGTATTAGTGTTATCAAATTGATTAATTTAATCCAAAATAAAAGTTTGTTTATGTAATATATGTGTGTATAAATATATGTTTATGTATATATGTTAATGTGTGTATATATATATATATATCTGTGTGTGTGTGTGTGTGTGTGTGTGAGAGAGAGTGTGTGAGTGAGTGTGTGTGTGTGTGTGTGTGTGTGTGTGTGTGTGTGTATATATATATATATATATATCCTGTCCCACTCCCCTCATGTCTGATAATGCTGCAGTCGCACACGGGTCTATCGCAGAAGACACAACATTATCTAATAATTATCCTCCTCTGGCGGCCGTCAATCTTTACTAGAGAGAAACCTGTGAGTCGAGAGAGCGGTGTGGAAACACAAGAGCTTTCCTGAACCCGGGTCCCGCTCCCGACAGGCTGAACGGGTATGAGAACGACAACATCTGGAGATCAGAGAGAGAATACGAGAAGCCTGATATTGGTGTGGAGAAGTCTGTAGCTTTAACACATTCCTATTTTTATCATGGCATGGGAGTGTGTTGTGCATAAACCGAAGACATAAATCAACAACATAATATGAAATCTAGAGCTGCGGAGGAAAGCAAGAGGGAGACGCTCGGGTGTGTGTGTGTGTGTGTCTGTGTGTGTGACACACACATATACCGCTCAGATGAACCCGGTGACGCCTGTCAGGGAACAGCACACTGCTAAACACCACAAAATACAAAGAAAAGCACTTTAATGAAAAAGTGCATTGAAGATTATTTATCATTTTTTTTACAGTCAAACCAAAAATGATTCAGACACCACATATAAGTTTTGATATTGTTTCACTAGTGTGTGTAGGACACTATAGTTCATTTATGTAAGTGAGGAGAGCAAAATAAAGTAAACTGTGACATATTATACCCAGAAAAAATTTCATACATTTTTTAAATTTGGGACCAAATATGATTCCTCCACTTTGAGCTGATCATGTTCTGCTGAAGTGTGTTTTCTGTAACTGCTAATGCTCTTTTTACACACAGACTGAACAACATGAAGCATTGCTTGGTCACTGGTTGAGCTAAACTGGTATTATCTAATTGTGTAGTTCAATTTAACAGCTGACAGATATTCAACATAATTCATGTGTGAGAGTCTAACAGAAGGACGGACAAAACCAGTCAAATATCCACTGAGTTCTGCTCATATTTATCACCATTTTCTAAACTATAGCGAATAAACTGTGATGATGGGAGAAATGTTGAAGGAGTCTGAATAATACATTTTGGTTTGTGTATATTGTGACATTGTTGTCAAATGAAACATTTCGAAATGAAAAGTTCCCGTTGAACTGTGAGGACTGTCCTCGTTTAGAGGCTGAAGCCTTTAATTGCTTGAAAGGGCAAATGAAAGATTAATGTTGTTAAAGAAATCATTCATCTTTACCAGATAAACACACACACACACACACACATCAGTCTCTGTTATTGACTGCTTGCACTCGTGGTTGGATGGACGCCACTAAACATACAAGCATAATTAATAAGAGCCAATTACAGCCCATTCCTAACACAAAGGCGGCACGCGTCCGCCACTTCTCGTTTATTTGCTAACAGGATATTTGTCAAAACTCGTGTCAATGAAGCAAAACCACATCAAACTCCTGTGTTGCCATCGCTGACATCAAGACACACCCTTTATAAACTTTACACATTCATTATGTGACGCGAGCCCCGATCATTCAGTCTTGATTTGTTGTTCTCTGCGATAATGGAAAAAGGGGCATCAAGTCCATGATTATGATGATAACTATATCAAATATCACATTTACCCGCTATTAGATTGAGTGTAACTGATCGTCCCGCCCAGTGTAATGAAACCAGAGAATGTCAGGCCGTTTAATGGCAGCGGATCTCGTTTAAACGGTGTCGAGTTCAGACTGAAGCGCCACTGATCATCTCATGCCGGCCGGAGACTGACATCATGCACAATTAAAGCATTTGAAGAGGAGAATATCCCAGCTCAGTTATTATTGTACATGTAGACACGTGCTATACAGTGTAGAAGCCAGCCTGGGGTGTGTTTCCCGTACAGCGCCGTAACTCGCCGCGTCACTATCACAGTACGATGCACTTTATTTGGTCGATATATTAAAGCCGATAGATAAAGGATTATTTCCTTCAGCTGAGACTCTTCAGATGTTCAACATGATGATTTTAAATTGCTTGAAATATGATTGGAATCACTTCAAAAAAAGAAAAAAAGTGCAACATAAGTCATATCGGCTGCATAAAATTATAATGAGAATTGAGTGCTTGGGAAACGGCTTTTAATGGTGAGACTTTTGTTTTTGTAATCAGGCTCTCAAAAATGTTATAAAATTTAAATTTAAATTTAGATTTATCGGCCGATATATCGGTTATCGGCTTTCAAATATAAAGAATTATCGGTATCGACCAAAATTTTCATATTGGCGCATCCCTACTTATGAGTGTCAATTTCGTCATAATTATGATTTACACAATCATCATGTGGTGAAAATGGGCTTTCTTCCATAATATTCAGCTTTGATTCCCAGATCCAGGAGGATTCTCGGCCAAAATGTTCATATCAGTGCATGTGCACGTATCAAGGACTCCATGGAAAAGATACACATAAGATCAGAGAACACATATCTAATCATCAGCACACTTACAGTGCATGCATGTTTATATTTACCGACGTATGCATGCTTCATATCATAGCTTGTGCTGATGGAATCTTGCACTGTAATATTTACAACCTTTCAACCAGAGACAGAGGAGAAATTGAAAAAGCTTGTGCACTTTTCGAGTTTTGTGCATCTCAAAAACAAGCAGACAGACCTCAAAGAGTCAAGCATGCCCTTCAAATATGAAACCAATAAAACACAGGCATGTCTCAGGTGTATGCTGGTGCTTTTTATAACTGAGCCAAAGTCAAACATATTCAGCTATCAATAAGAAAAGAGAAGAAGAGCAGACCAGGGGAACAATGTCAGGCACAATATTTCAAATTTAACATCTTACAACATTTGTATTTGCTCTCTGCATAATCATATCATTTTCAGTTCATGATAAACAAAGTTAAAGTCCCTTTGTGGTGAAAATCAAGCTTTTAATGTTGTTTTTAATACGCTTTAAGACACACCATGTGTAAGTTCATAAGTCGACAGCATTGCTGAGTATTTTCTGCTTAAAACTGCAGTGAACCAAAGACAGTCTCAAAAACACGGTTTGAAATCGCTGGTGTTTCTGACGTCACAAACGACCTTGTAACCAATCAGATCAACGTGTGATCGTCAACCAGTGGATCTCTGAGCTGAGTGAGTGAGTGGAGGCGGGGCTCATTTGCATATTCATAGAACCGCGCATACTCAATGAGGCAAGGGTGTCGAGTTACATTCAAAAGCCTATTTTAAGGAATAAACACTTAAATATGTCATTTTGGAGATCAAAGATGAGTTTTAAGGGATAAGATGATTGACCACAGGGATGTTAACTGGTTTAATGATGCATTATGTAAGCCATTCTGAGCGCGTGTGAGTTTCACATCTAGGGCAGGCTAGAGAAACCCAGAGCGAGGAACCGAAGACGCGAGCTTTAGATCGATGACCCGGTGTCTGCCCCCTGCCTCTGTGCGCCGCTATCGGGAAGCCGGCATTAAGAATGAATGGAGTGTGTCCTGATAGTATTAATTAAACAGGGTGGCTATTGAGCTCCTGTGGCAGGCATATTAACGGGCCGCTTCTGTAATTAATCAGACGGGTCTCGCTGTGGTTTGCTAAAGCTCAACACCTTCACAAACCTCACAGAAAACTGGCAATGCAAAAACAACGACTCGAATACGAGCATGTAATAATTAATTCATTCATAGAATCCAGCACAAATTAATTTAATTAAAAATGTGTGTTTGCAAATTTATATTGGGGTTAATCTCATGTGGGAATATACATATTATATTTTACTCTGAAATCAGAAGAAAAAAATTAGAAAATTGGGGTTTTTTTAATGGACAAATAAGATTTTTTGCATTGTGACATTATTTTCATGACAATTTATGTAATGGGTAAAAATAGGTTTATTTGAAATGATACTGTCTGGACAGAACAAAAAACAAAAAAACAAACAACAACACAAAAATTTATATATATATATATATATAAAGCCAGCATAAATTATATTTAGTACAATCTATAAAAAAATAACGTATGAATATTGCATTTTATATTTTGCATTTAATAATATACAGTATCAAATATTCATCATTCTTACGAATGATGAATACGAATGATGAACTTTATTTTATTTATTTTGTCATCTTAATGCTAAAAATCTCAATGCTTTTAAAACACACTCTTAATTACACAAAACAATCTCTTTTTTCCTGTTGATTGTGGAGTTAAATATGAATCTGCTGAAGGTATGACAACAGTATATTATTCCATATTCCATGATCAGTTTGCCTAAAGCTCTTTTTGTGTGATATGTGCACTGAGAGAGAAGGCCCCACCCCTGGTGTCTTTACTTAGACTCACTGAAATTATTACTCAGCCTTGAAATGTATTTTTTATGACTCAATCTGGCAACCGCAGCAGGAAAAGTGCCAGAGAGATGTGTGTGTGGGAATAAATCTGGAGCCCGGGAGGCCTATTCTACTGTGCGGATAATATAATAACACTATATTACCTTTATCATCAATGAAACCATAGGGTATATATACATATATATGTGTGGGTGTGTGTGTGTGTGTTTGTTTTATTATTATAATAATAACTATTATGAATTATTGTTATTCACATACATATGACTATCTTTGTGAGATTGAACCCATAAAGAAATGATCGGCTAATAGAGCATAATAATAATAATCATTGCATTCCGGATAAATTTGAGGTCAGACTGAATATCCAAGAGAGAGGAATTGTGAGATCAGGACCATTACTCACCTGAGTGTGTGTGTGTGTGTGTGTGTGTGTGTGCCTGCGTGCGAATGAGTGTGTGTGTAAGTATGTGTGTGTGTGTGTGTAAGTATGTGTGTGTAAATGAGTGAGTGTGATTAAGTGTGCGTGCGAATGTGTGTGTGTGTGTGCGCGCGTGTGTGCGAGTGAGAGAGTGTGTGTGTGAGCCTGCGTGCGTTTGAGTGTCTGTGTGTGTGTGTAAATGAGTGAGTGTGTATGTGCGTGCGAGTGAGTGAATGAGTGTATATGTGCGTGTGTGTGTATGTGTATGTGCGTGTGAGTATGAGTGTGCGAGTGAGTGACAGAGTGTGTGTGTGTGAGCCTGCGTGCGTGTGTGTGTGTGTGTGTGTGTTTGTGTGTGTGTGTGTGTGTGTGTGTGTGTGTGCAAGACATAAATAACAGTCAATTAAATAATGAAATACTCTTAATGGCTGCGATCAGCGCTCCTGCTAATTATAACCACGGCCGCTATTAACAGACGCCGCAGATCGAGACTGGATTAATCATGTGACGCTGTTGCCTAGCGAGACCAGAGTGTGTGTGTGTGTGTGTGTGTGTGTGTGTGTGTGTGTGTGTGTGTGTGTGTGTGTGTGTGTGTGTGTGTGTGTGTGTGTGTGTGTGTGTGTGTGTGGAAGCTAGCGGCGGTATCTGACCATCACGCGGGAACGAGAGATCAGAGGTTTCCACACTCGCTAACCGGCTCATAGCTAGCTTCATACGCTTGAGTAAACACAGAGTTACGGCACTTCACACTAAAAGCAAAAGTTTGTTCATGTACTCATGTTTGTCCACACACTCTTTCTTTCCTTCTGTGTTCCACAAAGCATGCGAGTAATTTGAATTAAGAAAAAGTGATGTCACTTCTGTGAATGAAACAGCTCAGGTGTTTCATCAGCTCCTGAAAGAGATGTGCAGCACATGTTGGATGTGTTCTGTGCAGAAGAAGTTACAAACATGAAACTATTACAAGTACAAGTGCATTGTGGGAGTTAAGCACTTTTACCGAGCGAATGCAGCAATATGTTAATTTATGTGGTTATATACTGTATATATATATATATATATATACTATATTCAGTGTAGTTATTTTTAGCTAAAACTATTACAAATCCTTTTCGTTAACTAAAAAAATAGATATTGAAAAAATGATAAAATTAATAAAATTATAAAATTAAATAAATAAAACAAAATTAAATTAAATTAAAAATTAAATTAAATTAAATTAAAAATTAAATTAAAAATTAAAAATTAAATTAAAAAAAAAAATTACATGAAAAATATAAAACTTAAAACAAGTGTTGCCTTGGCAACTAATTTAAAAAATAGGGTAAATAATTAAAATTACTAAAACTCAAACTGCAACAAAAATAAATTGAAGCTCAATAGAAATAAAAAACATACTAGAAAAATTGCAAAATCAATTGAAAATATGTATAATATATATTCAAAATATGAAGGAATACTATAATAGTACATAAACAACACTAAAATAAAAGGCCACATGACAGCTTGAATATATTGAGAACAAATATGGTCTAAACTAAAGTCTGTAATATTTCGCACCTGCTAAAGCTGCAGAGATCCTGCGATCTGATTGGCTGACAGCTGTTGCATCCATATTTCACAGCCAATGTGAGACTTCCACAGAGACACCGTGCGAAATGTCACCCGTCTCACAAAACATGGCACATCAAGGGCGGCTGGCAGCGTCTCGTCCATCAGGGCTTTAGAAAATGCCAATTCTGTAAAATATCACTGATGCACAATTTGTCATTTTCTAGTGAACATGAAAAGGGTTGTTGTTCCCTGTCATGATGACATCTAGCCATCGTTTAACACGCAGCGCTGGTGTTTCAATGCCGCTTCTGTGCTCGTTTACCGTCAGGCTGGCAGGAAGAAGACCAACGACATGTTGAACTCGGCTGGCGCAGGACTGACTGTATTTGGCGAGTTATGAATCACACTTAGCATGCATAATGTGATCATAACTCGTATACCAAGTATTAAAGTTCAACTATCTATCAATTATCTGACTATCTATAGAAGATCTACTCGGCTGCATGTTGTTGTTTATTCTGTGGCACATAAAATGACAAACTTCTTGCAACTCTATTCCATGCAACAACTCCAACAGAAGTCAAGCTAGAAAACAGCTTTACAGTAGTTCATAAAACCTGCAAAATACAATCAAATCATAACAAATCATAAGACGTCAGAAGACTTGAAACTCACTGTGATACTTTTATGGTGCTTTGTATTCTTTTGGGCACTTGAAAAGATGAAAAATTGTGTTTCACCAACAGAGGTTTGGAACGACACACTAAAATTACTAAAACAAAAAAACATTTTAAAAAAATAAAGCAAAATAGAAATATAAAAATAACAAAATTACTCAAACTGATATAAAAATAAATGAAAGCTGAATAGAAATCCAAAAAGAACAAAGTTACTAAAACTAAAATAAAAATAAATTAACGCAAAATAGAAATACAAAAATAAGTTACTAAAACTGAAATAAAATAAATTAACACAAAATAGAAATATAAAATAACAAAATGACTAAAACTGAAATAAAAATAAATTAACGCAAAATAGAAATACAAAAATAACAGTTACTAAAACTGAAATAAAAATAAATTAACACAAAATAGAAATATAAAATAACAAAATGACTAAAACTGAAATAAAAATAAATAAAAACAGAATAGAAATACAAAAATAAGTTACTAAAACTGAAATAAAAATAAATTAACGCAAAATAGATATATAAAAATAACAAAATTACTCAAACTGAAATTAAAATAAATGAAAGCAAAATAGAAATATAAAATAACAAAATGACTAAAACTGAAATGAAAATTTAAAATATAAAAATAAAAGCTAAATCAAAATATAAATATAGATTTCCAAGGCTTGTTTTAGTTATAAATTCATCTACGATGATGGACAGAACAAATGTTGATTTGTTCAACTGTTCATCCTGAGTGGTTTGCAGAAGCAGAGAGAGTGCAGTGAGTTGGCAGCGACCTGCACAATAGAAATGAATTTGGTTTGGGTAATTTGCCAGTCAGACAGGCAGCAAATGGAATCCGCTCGCACATTAAAGCTCAGTGTCAGTAATGGAGAAGAGTAAACAAGGTTTGGTGCCGCACAGGTCAACGGCAGCATTAATAATGCCACGCACAAACACAGAGGGAAACGAGACTGAGCAAACACAGAGTCTGTTCCGAACCCGAGTGAGCTGACTATCCAGACAGCATTTTCAGTCCGAACCCGAGTCAGCTGACTATCCAGACAGCATTTACAGTCCGAACCCGAGTCAGCTGACTATCCAGACAGCATTTTCAGTCCGAACCCGAGTCAGCTGACTATCCAGACAGCATTTTCAGTCCGAACCCGAGTCAGCTGACTATCCAGACAGCATTTTCAGTCCGAACCCGAGTCAGCTGACTATCCAGACAGCATTTTCAGTCCGAACCCGAGTCAGCTGACTATCCAGACAGCATTTTCAGTCCGAACCCGAGTGAGCTGACTATCCAGACAGCATTTTCTGTCCGAACCCGAGTGAGCTGACTATCCAGACAGCATTTTCAGTCCGAACCCGAGTGAGCTGACTATCCAGACAGCATTTACAGTCCGAACCCGAGTCAGCTGACTATCCAGACAGCATTTTCAGTCCGAACCCGAGTCAGCTGACTATCCAGACAGCATTTACAGTCCGAACCCGAGTCAGCTGACTATCCAGACAGCATTTACAGTCCGAACCCGAGTCAGCTGACTATCCAGACAGCATTTTCAGTCCGAACCCGAGTCAGCTGACTATCCAGACAGCATTTTCAGTCCGAACCCGAGTCAGCTGACTATCCAGACAGCATTTTCAGTCCGAACCCGAGTCAGCTGACTATCCAGACAGCATTTACAGTCCGAACCCGAGTGAGCTGACTATCCAGACAGCATTTACAGTCCGAACCCGAGTCAGCTGACTATCCAGACAGCATTTTCTGTCCGAACCCGAGTGAGCTGACTATCCAGACAGCATTTTCAGTCCGAACCCGAGTCAGCTGACTATCCAGACAGCATTTACAGTCCGAACCCGAGTCAGCTGACTATCCAGACAGCATTTTCTGTCCGAACCCGAGTGAGCTGACTATCCAGACAGCATTTACAGTCCGAACCCGAGTCAGCTGACTATCCAGACAGCATTTACAGTCCGAACCCGAGTCAGCTGACTATCCAGACAGCATTTTCTGTCCGAACCCGAGTGAGCTGACTATCCAGACAGCATTTACAGTCCGAACCCGAGTCAGCTGACTATCCAGACAGCATTTACAGTCCGAACCCGAGTCAGCTGACTATCCAGACAGCATTTTCTGTCCGAACCCGAGTGAGCTGACTATCCAGACAGCATTTTCAGTCCGAACCCGAGTCAGCTGACTATCCAGACAGCATTTTCAGTCCGAACCCGAGTCAGCTGACTATCCAGACAGCATTTTCAGTCCGAACCCGAGTCAGCTGACTATCCAGACAGCATTTTCAGTCCGAACCCGAGTCAGCTGACTATCCAGACAGCATTTTCAGTCCGAACCCGAGTCAGCTGACTATCCAGACAGCATTTTCAGTCCGAACCCGAGTCAGCTGACTATCCAGACAGCATTTTCAGTCCGAACCCGAGTCAGCTGACTATCCAGACAGCATTTTCAGTCCGAACCCGAGTCAGCTGACTATCCAGACAGCATTTTCAGTCCGAACCCGAGTCAGCTGACTATCCAGACAGCATTTTCAGTCCGAACCCGAGTCAGCTGACTATCCAGACAGCATTTACAGTCCGAACCCGAGTCAGCTGACTATCCAGACAGCATTTTCAGTCCGAACCCGAGTCAGCTGACTATCCAGACAGCATTTACAGTCCGAACCCGAGTCAGCTGACTATCCAGACAGCATTTACAGTCCGAACCCGAGTCAGCTGACTATCCAGACAGCATTTTCAGTCCGAACCCGAGTCAGCTGACTATCCAGACAGCATTTTCAGTCCGAACCCGAGTCAGCTGACTATCCAGACAGCATTTTCAGTCCGAACCCGAGTCAGCTGACTATCCAGACAGCATTTACAGTCCGAACCCGAGTGAGCTGACTATCCAGACAGCATTTACAGTCCGAACCCGAGTCAGCTGACTATCCAGACAGCATTTTCTGTCCGAACCCGAGTGAGCTGACTATCCAGACAGCATTTTCAGTCCGAACCCGAGTCAGCTGACTATCCAGACAGCATTTACAGTCCGAACCCGAGTCAGCTGACTATCCAGACAGCATTTTCTGTCCGAACCCGAGTGAGCTGACTATCCAGACAGCATTTACAGTCCGAACCCGAGTCAGCTGACTATCCAGACAGCATTTACAGTCCGAACCCGAGTCAGCTGACTATCCAGACAGCATTTTCTGTCCGAACCCGAGTGAGCTGACTATCCAGACAGCATTTACAGTCCGAACCCGAGTCAGCTGACTATCCAGACAGCATTTACAGTCCGAACCCGAGTCAGCTGACTATCCAGACAGCATTTTCTGTCCGAACCCGAGTGAGCTGACTATCCAGACAGCATTTTCAGTCCGAACCCGAGTCAGCTGACTATCCAGACAGCATTTTCAGTCCGAACCCGAGTCAGCTGACTATCCAGACAGCATTTTCAGTCCGAACCCGAGTCAGCTGACTATCCAGACAGCATTTACAGTCCGAACCCGAGTCAGCTGACTATCCAGACAGCATTTTCAGTCCGAACCCGAGTCAGCTGACTATCCAGACAGCATTTACAGTCCGAACCCGAGTCAGCTGACTATCCAGACAGCATTTACAGTCCGAACCCGAGTCAGCTGACTATCCAGACAGCGTTTTCAGTCCAAACCCGAGTGAGCTGACTATCCAGACAGCATTTTCAGTCCGAACCCGAGTCAGCTGACTATCCAGACAGCATTTTCAGTCCGAACCCGAGTCAGCTGACTATCCAGACAGCATTTTCAGTCCGAACCCGAGTCAGCTGACTATCCAGACAGCATTTTCAGTCCGAACCCGAGTCAGCTGACTATCCAGACAGCATTTTCAGTCCGAACCCGAGTCAGCTGACTATCCAGACAGCATTTTCAGTCCGAACCCGAGTCAGCTGACTATCCAGACAGCATTTTCAGTCCGAACCCGAGTCAGCTGACTATCCAGACAGCATTTTCAGTCCGAACCCGAGTGAGCTGACTATCCAGACAGCATTTTCAGTCCGAACCCGAGTCAGCTGACTATCCAGACAGCGTTTTCAGTCCGAACCCGAGTGAGCTGACTATCCAGACAGCATTTTCTGTCCGAACCCGAGTCAGCTGACTATCCAGACAGCATTTTCAGTCCGAACCCGAGTGAGCTGACTATCCAGACAGCATTTTCAGTCCGAACCCGAGTCAGCTGACTATCCAGACAGCATTTTCAGTCCGAACCCGAGTCAGCTGACTATCCAGACAGCATTTTCAGTCCGAACCCGAGTCAGCTGACTATCCAGACAGCATTTACAGTCCGAACCCGAGTCAGCTGACTATCCAGACAGCATTTACAGTCCGAACCCGAGTCAGCTGACTATCCAGACAGCATTTTCAGTCCGAACCCGAGTCAGCTGACTATCCAGACAGCATTTACAGTCCGAACCCGAGTGAGCTGACTATCCAGACAGCATTTTCAGTCCGAACCCGAGTCAGCTGACTATCCAGACAGCATTTTCAGTCCGAACCCGAGTCAGCTGACTATCCAGACAGCATTTTCAGTCCGAACCCGAGTCAGCTGACTATCCAGACAGCATTTTCAGTCCGAACCCGAGTCAGCTGACTATCCAGACAGCATTTTCAGTCCGAACCCGAGTCAGCTGACTATCCAGACAGCATTTTCAGTCCGAACCCGAGTCAGCTGACTATCCAGACAGCATTTTCAGTCCGAACCCGAGTGAGGGTTCGGACTGAAAATGAGTGACCCGAGTGAGGGTTCAATTTGAAAAATTGAAATTTTTCAATTTTTCCCAAATTGCGCGGCCCTCGTTAGTGCTAAAGAAGAAAATAAATGGTATTTTCACTGTTTTTTCTATATTGGAATCAACTTCACATGAGACTAGGGATGGGCATTCGATTAAATTTTCTTAGTCGATCGTCGGGAGAATTAACGATCGACTATCGATTAATCATTAATATTTTTTATATATTAAAATTAATTATTTATTTAACTTTTTATAAATTAAAAATGCAATGAAAATACAAAAATACAGCGTGTTTTTCCTCGATGAGATCTTTATTACAAGATAATCAACTTGCGGCAGTTAAACTGGACATTCGGCTAAACTTGAAATATGCGCTGCGGTGCTCTAAAAAGCAACAAAACCTGCAGCTGCGAGTTGGCGTCCTCAAACAGAGACCCGATCGTTTGTTCCAAAATAATAATAAAAAAAATCATGTTAAACAATAACTTAACCAAAAACATAATAATACTCAATGTAACTTAAAACTATCCAAGGTACGAAGTCGAGAAAGAGTGTGAGAGAGATTAGCCTACCTAGCAACAAATTAGGCTACTTAACAAAGCCTCAAAAAAAATATCTATTAACTCACATAAAACTTCTGCACCAGTCTACTGATTTTTGTTGAGAAAGATAAGCATGTTGATGACATGGACTGGGCCTGGGGTCAGACGCGACCGCAACATGGTGACCGTCAAGCCTCGTTTATACTTTTGCCTGGCTCTGCAGCGCGATTCTCCACAAACGGACGAGGCGTTTATACTCCACGCGCTCGCCTGTAAAACGCCGAATACCGCAATGACGTCATTTTTGCCTCGCGCACCTTTGCTCGTGCTTGTGCGGACGCGTCGAGGTCGAGTGTAAACAAACTCTTCAGTCCAGCCGCCGAAAACACCCGCTCTGAGGGGACTGACGTTGCCGGGATGCACAGGTACCTCTGCGCTAACTTGACCAGCCCGGGAAACAACTTATTCCGTTCACTTTCCACCCGTCTGCAGTGGTGCAATCCAGCGGTTCATTGCTTCAAGGCTCACATTACGCAACGCAACCATATTACATTTACATTTACATTTACATTTAGTCATTTAGCAGACGCTTTTATCCAAAGCGACTTACAACTGAGGACTAAACCAAGCGAGTCATCGTGAAGAGGCAAAAGCAACGCAAGAAGTGCTCAAAATACAAAGTTCAGACATAGCTCGGAGTAGCATAAGCCAGGCAAGCGAGGATTTAGAGGAAAGGATTTTTTTTTTTTTTAGTTTTTTTTTTTTAGTTTTTTAGTTTTATCGATAACAAATTAACATGATCGACGAAATTCTTAATGATCAATTATCGATCGTCGATTAATAATGCCCATCCCTACATGAGACGTTGCTGCCTATGTAGACCGTTCAAAATCACTCACTCACGAGAGTTCAGGAAGGTTAGGGCACTTACAGGTGAAACTCGAAAACGTAGAATATCGTGCAAAAGATCATTTATTTCAGTAATTCGACTTAAAAAGGTGAAACTAATATATTATATAGACTCATTACATGCAAAGTGAGATATTTCAAGCCTTTATTTGTTATAATGTTGATGATTATGGCGTACAGCTTATGAAAACCTTTCACAATATTCTAATTTAGAATTTGGGGTTTTCATAAGCTGTAATCCATAATCATCAAAATTATAACAAATAAAGGCTTGAAATTTCTCACTTTGCATGTAATGAGTCTATATAATATATTAGTTTCACCTTTTTAAGTCGAATTACTGAAATAAATGATCTTTTGCACGATATTCTACGTTTTCGAGTTTCACCTGAAGGCAACAGCCTCTATAGTCAGCACACAGCAGGGCTTTAGATTTACTAGAGTAAATTTGGGAACAGAGACACTAAAGACAGAATAAGTACAGAGAGGGAAAAGGGAAGAGTGTCAAGAAGAAGACGAGAGTCTGATGGATGAGCTAAAAGAGAGAAACATTGAGGAAGAAAGCAACTCCCACTCCTAAAGCTCGACACGCTCGTAATCAGACGTCAGCGGTGGGGAATAAACCGTCTGAGATTCGATCAGAGGCTTTTCCCGGGACTCTACTGTGATTTGGAGGCCAATGGAGTGGCGTTCGGACTGCCCCGTCTCTGAGAGCGCCGGATTAGGAGCGAACGGGGCGTTAATGGAGTCTCGCGGTGTTGGGGAACTGAAGCGGCTGGAAGACAGCAAGCCCTAATTACCAGGTGACGGGGGAAAGCAAACGAACGAACGGAGAGACACTTCACAGTCCTGCGAGGAAGAGAAGGAATAATCGAGGCTAATTACGGTAACTGGCATTACCGTTCTGCTTCAGTTCTCCTTACCGTGACGTTTGTCACATAACACGAGGAGAACAGAGGAGAATACAATATTAAAATGGGAGTCTGGTCCTGAATAATAGAGTAGAAAGAGAATATTATATAAAAGATAGGCTGTTAGATGTAAAGTCCCCCTGTAGTCAATCATTGTATCACTTAGAAATTACATATTTAAGCGTTTTTTTCCTTGAGAAAAATTCGTCATGCCTTAAAATATCTTGAATGTAACTCGACACCCTTGTCTCATTGAGTATGCGTGGTTCTATGAATATGCAAATGAGCCCCGCCTCCACTCACTCACTCAGCTCAGAGATCCACTGGTTGACGATCACACGTTGATCTGATTGGTTACAAGGTCGTTTGTGACGTCAGAAACACCAGCGATTTCAAACCGTGTTTTTGAGACTGTCTTTGGTTCACTGCAGTTTTAAGCAGAAAATACTCAGCAATGCTGTCGACTTATGAACTTACACATAATGGGCCCTATTTTAACGATCTGAAAGGCAAGTGTCAAAGCGCAAAGCGCAAGTAACTTTGTGGGCGGATCCCAGCGCTGTTGCTATTTTCCCGGCGGGATAAATGACTCTTGCGCCTGGCGCAAATCTAAAAGGGGTTGGTCTGAAGTAGCTTCATTATTCATAGGTGTGGTTTGGGCGTAACGTGAAATAAACCAATCAGAGCGTCATCTCACATTCCCTTTAAGAGCAGGCGCGCTTGTTCTAAAGCGGATTCCTATTATAACGGCGGATTTGCCAGGCGCGCGGCAGGAGCGGTTCACAACCAGGAGAGCAACGTTCTCGTCAGAGAAGTGACATTGGGGATGGAGGAACCCACCCAAACTAACTTCTGTTAAACAGGCGTATGATAATTTGGGTAAATGTGTAAGCTACATGTATGCTTTTATAATAAATTGTCTATCTATCTATCTATCTATCTATCTATCTATCTATCTATCTATCTATCTATCTATCTATCTATCTATCTATCTATCTATCTATCTATCTATCTATCTATCTATCTATCTATCTATCTATCTATCTATCTATCTATCTATCTATCCATCTATCTATCTATCTATCTATCTATCTATCTATCTATCTATCTATCTATCTATCTATCTATCTATCTATCTATCTATCGTAATAATGTATGATTTGCAAAAATGAAAACTGCTGCTTAGATGAGAGAATCAAAGTGTATGCGCGTTGTGCACCCGCTACATTGATTATGGCCAAGCATGCGCCCTTAAAATAGCATAATGAACAACGCGCAACGCGCCACTGACTTTAGACTAGTTTTTTTCTGGTCAGTGGCGCAATTGTTTTATAGAACAGCAAAATAGCATGAGGGAAAGTTTGCGCCGGAACACGCCTCCTCTTTGCGCTGAACCGCCCCGGGAAGCGCAAGTGTATTTCTTAGTTAACCGACGTGCGTCTGTGGAGGGAAAAGTCCGCTTTGCGTGGGTGCAAAATAGGAATGATACATGCGTCAGTGTACAAAGTAATTTGCGCCGAGTGCAAGATAGGGCCCGGTGTGTCTTAAAGCACATTAAAAACACCACATAGACACATAAACAACATTAAAAGCTGGATTCTCAGCAGTTTCAACTTTGTCTCAGAGGTTTCTCCTAAAATTAGGGATGCACTGATAATAATACACAACACCCAGATAAAAGGTTGTGTCTGCTGACCAGTAAACGGTCAGTGGTCTGAATGCCTTCGCTGCGTGTTTGTGTTGAATCTCATGTTTTGCTGCAGTTGTCGTCTCTGAAACATCGGGCTCTTTAGAGGCGACGCGCCGGCGTACACGAGCTCTGTGGTCTCTGGTAACACTGAACACTTCTCCAGTCATCCATCACTGTGAGGCTGATGAAAGGACTCTGTCTACTGGTGTGACACACACAGATGACAAAACCACAGGGTTTCCGCTCGCCTGTCAATCAAACTCGCTCAGGTCGGCCTGCTGTCCACCTGTGAAGAGTGGACGCGTGATGAACGCGCGCAATTATATCCTCTACGCTTCTGGACAAATTCTAAGGTGGCATTTTATGTGGCACAAATATCTTAATTTGGGTTGTGAAGATGATCAGATTAAACAGGTGAATAATTTCAGAACTTTCATTTTTGGATGAACTACACCTTTAATATTTAAGACAAAAGGTAAACAAATATATTTATTTATTTAAAAAACAAAACAAATATATATACAAACTCGAACACTTAGAATATCGTGCAAAAGTTCATTTATTTCAGTAATTCAACTTAAAAGGTGAAACTAATATATTATATAGACTCAAAGTGAGATATTTCAAGCCTTTATTTGTTATAATTTTGATGATTATGGCGTACAGCTTATGAAAACCCCAAAGTCAAAAATTAGAATATTGTGAAAAGGTTTTCATAGCTGTAAGCCATAATCATCAAAATTATAACAAATAAAGGCTTGTATCTCACTTTGCATGTAATGAGCCTATATAATATATTAGTTTCACCTTTTAAGTTGAATTACTGAAATAAATTAACTTTTGCACGAGACTCTCATTTTTCGAGTTTCACCTGTACATTGAATAAAATTCACCAGAGATGTAATGCTCTTTCCACTTTGGCTTGTAGGCTCATTGTCACCTCAGTTGTGCATCAATTAATCCTCACATAATTAAACTCATCACTGGAGTTTCAGCGAGCGCCATCTGCAGTTTCTTACAAAAAGCTGTTCGTCTTAAACGCCAAATAGACTTTGAAAGACCACGGCGACGCACTTGATTTAGCATCTTGCGAGCGAACGGCGAACGGTGGCTTTTGCTGATCTCTCTAAACTAATTGTAACCCGTAGCCACCTGGGCAAATGAGATTAGAGCGAGGAATTAAAAATGAATGGGGATCTCCAGCCAGGTGAGACCGCGAGACAGCGAGCAGTGGGTAAAAGCAATTATGAGAAACCGTAACCCTGCGCCAGAGAGGCCTGAGGGACGCTTGACGTCTGGTTACGGGTTTCAAACCCGAGCTGGAGTTACACGACGACTCAGGGTTACCGTGGCTTGACTCGGGGAGGCCCACACACACACACACACACTCTTGGCACTTCTTCTGAAGGTTCAGCCAAAGCAAAGATAACGTTCCTGATGTGTTTAGGTCTTGAACGGGGCGGCGTTAAGTCCTGGATGTTATTGGGTTGCTGTTTTTCCCGATGGATGATTCCTGATTCGGGATGTGATGGAGCCATTAAGATGATGAATCCGCGTCATTGGATACCGGTCGGTATATATAGACACCAAATCCAGACGGGCATGGGTTACACCTACAGAATAATGCATGGTGCCAAAGCAACGTGAGCCACGAGGAAACAGACTGACAAACTACTGGAAATTGAGATTCGTTGCTTTTTCATCTCAAATCTGAGAGTCAAGAAAATCATCGCTTGAAGAAGGAAAAGTTACTTTCAATGTGTGGCATTTTCTAACGCGTGTCCCTCAGAAAAATCAAACCGAAAACACATTTGAAAGTAAATATACTCATATTTTAAGCTTTTATATGAATAAATGTTTCAGATATGAAACCTAACACTTGTAAAAAATTCTATCATTTTCTTAAAGTCCCCCTGTAGTCAATAATTGTATCCCTCAAAACTCATCTTTGATAACCAAAATGACATATTTAAAAACAAAATCCGTCTTCATGTCGTAAAATATTTATTTAAATATTATTGAGTATGCGTGGTTCTATGAATATGCAAATGAGCCCCGCCTCCACTCACTCCCTCAGCTCAGAGATCCACTGGTTGACGATCACACGTTGATCTGATTGGTTACAAGGTCGTTTGTGACGTCAGAAACACCAGCGATTTCAAACCGTGTTTTTGAGACTGTCTTTGGTTCACTGCAGTTTTAAGCAGAGATACTCAGCAATGCTGTCGACTTATGAACTTACACATGGTGTGTCTTAAAGCAGATTAAAAACAACACATAGACACATAAACAACATTAAAAACAAACTTGATTTTCACCACAGGGAGACTTTAATATCAATATTTGCTTTGTGATGAATAGAATTGAAGTTATCAATAATTAAAAACCAACATGTTTCTTATTAATTAATTAGTTTACCGACTTTGAATATCAAATTTATTTGTGCATTTTTATTAGATTCTTAGTTTTATATCTAAATTAAATTACAAATTGTATTAAATTATTTTGGTTCAAAACAATAACAAATGTAAGGTAATAAAGGAAAATAAAGAAATGCATTAGAATAAACAATAAACAAAAAGGGCTTTAAGTGCAGTGAAGGATTTTACTCTTTCTCCGTATTGTTGTTGTTTGATTATTCCTGATGACATCATAGACAGCGGCAGGTCTAATGCACAGATCTATCCCATTATAGGGCTGGGTATTGACACAAATTTCACAATTCGATTCGATTTTAATTTGCAATATTGATTATTTTGGATATCAGGTACAATACATGGCAAATCTTCTCAAGGAAAACAAATCTCTTAACTAATGCTGTAAACTATGGGAGTCAGTTGTAGCCTACCGCAGCACCTGAGACGTACCGTACCCAAACTCTGAACGAACTGATCTGCTCCTCACCACGGCGCGTCTCAGGTGCTGCGGTTATCACTCCGCCCAAGTAGCAGTGCTTCGCCTTCAGAGAATATAGTTCCCAGTATTTATACGGTTAAAATATGCCTGTGTCTCACGTGACTTTGTTTTTTGTACACTCTGTGACTATACAAATCACAACATGTAAATAGGAAAATGTTTGTGTTATTTTGTCACTTATTTGGATTAGTATGCTAGCTGCAACCATTTACATCCAGTCTTTGTGCTAAGCTAGGCTAGCGGTGGGTGCGTCAAACAGACTTATAGCACGCACGGAGATGAAAAAGGTATGTATGGACTTATCTAACTCTGGGGGATAAGGTGAATAGGCTAAAGTCTCAAAAAGTAGGAGTGTTCCTTTAACACATAAATGACTTCATTTTGTATCATGCAGCAAGGCAGCAAGCAGACTATGATTGTCTCCAGTGCACACAATCCCATCACACATCACAAAAAAACGTTTCTGCAAACACTGTTGAAGAGAGAAAACACACGTGGTGTGGCATCGTTGCTCTGCAGACGTGCAGCGCTGGGGTCATGACCCCACCTACACCTGGGCTCTAGATTAAAGCAGTCAGTGGCACAAAGTGCCCAGCGGTGCGTCCGACACAACACACTTAACCTGCGACGACAGATGCGGCGCATGCACTCATGCATGGATGACATGCAAAAGATAATATACACAAGTTTATTGCAATTTCATGCTTTCCTGCAGGTTAAACATAATCATGATCAAGACTTTTCATCTCTAGTGTGTTGTGAGCAAGTAATAGCCGTCGTTTCTCCGTCTAGGTTAACTAAAGACCCGATATAGTCCGGCTACGAGTAACACACTTCTAGCCAAAATAACCTTGCATTGTCGTTTTTGTCAAAATAACTTGTGAGATGTATGATATCCCATCATGTAAGCAAAGAAAACAGTGATTACAAGGTGTTTGGTTTCATTTCTTCACTCATTTCATTTCCCAGTCTATTCTTGGGCTTTGGTTTAGACATCTATTAAATTTAGATTAAAAGTTAGTTAATCAATTCATATTTCATTTGATTCACATGAATAAAATTGTATTGAAAAATGAAAGTATTACACGTTTACTACTGATTAACTAGTGGATTGCTTAAAATGATTAGTGATGCACGATATATCGGGCAACATATCGGTATCGGCCGATACATGTTCATTTATAATGTTATCGTTATCGGCCGATAAGAAAATTAGACTATTTTATTAAAGCTGATAAATCATGTGTTATTTCCTTCAGCTGAGACGCTTCAGATGTTCAACATGATGGTTTTGAACTGCTTGAAATATGATTGGAAACACTTTAAAAAAGGAAAATATAGTGAAGTGCAACATAAGTCATATCGGCTGCATAAAATTATAATCAGAACATCATAATTGTGTGGCTTTTAATTGTGAGACTTTTGTTTTTGTAATCAAGCTCTCAAAAAATAATATTTAGATTTAGATTTATCGGCCGATATATCGGTTATCAGCTTTCAATAACCGGCAAAAAAAATTTATATTGGTGCATCCCTAAAAATAATGTCTGTTTTCAAAGACTCCCCCCTCTGTGATTGGTCAGGCAAATATATAGCCCCGCCTCTAACTAACGCCATTGGCTGAGCCAATCAGTCCAATAGCAGATGAAAAGAGTGTTTATGAAAACACTTTCCACACGTGTTGGTGCAAAAATGACATACTTTACTTAAACTGACTTATGGTATCAGCTAGATCAAGTCTTTATGACCCAATTGGCCTTGAAATATAAAACATTTATGGACTTCTCTGGACTTTGACCTTTCCTGTGTGGAATTTGATAGTTCTTGATGAAAGCAGCCGATGAGTTGGTTAAGGTTTTACATCTTGTATTGATGGAGAACAAGCGCGTGTCACCGGGGATTAGCGTGCTATCGAGTGAGTGTGCGGTGAAACCCTAGAATGAACAGCGGAGGCCGAGCCACTACGATGAAACATTCAGCGCATTGTAATGAGCAGCGTACACTAGAGAAGTGAAAGGCCGGGTGAATAATTGACGAGTGTCGGTGGATGCCCGCTCGACACCTGTTTGATCAGCGGGTCTCTGTGCTCTCGAGGGTCTACGCATGACCGTGGGGTCACACACATCAATAATTCAACACGAATAATTCCATCCAGTAGTTCAATCGCATTTCCTAAAAGCCCCAAATCTGCTTTGAGGTTTCAACGGTAAACACAGACTGAAGTGCATTCATTATACGTGAACAGAAAGGCAAGATGCATTATGAAAATGGACACAGATTAAAAGCTTTAGTGGAATAAGCACTTTTTGTGGCAGACGCTGCTTATATGTATGCTTTCATTACTTGGGAAATGAGCTTTCTGAAAATAAGCAATGAGCATTTTGATACACATTTGCTTTTGCACTCCACATAAGAAGTCTAAGAGGTTTGGAATAACATGAGGGTGAGTGAAAGATGACAGGATGGTTCAGACTTTTTCTTTCATTTAAAAACAGCTCCTAGTGTTTTGTCATGCGCATCAATGAACAGGGGACGGTTTCGTCTCAGATTAATGCATAATAAAGTTAAATAATTCAGTTTATAACAATAATAATAAAACTGTGTGTTACGTTAATGTAAATAATAATAATAATAATAGTGAGAAACAATTATTGCACCAAATAATATACTTAAATTAGCTTACTGTAACTATGGGCTGTTTTAGGTTGCCAAGTGAATAATATTGAATATGCAGTTACAAGTCGTTCGTTTATCAGCATTTTACAGCAGCTTTGAATGAAACTCATATAAAAATAACAATTAGGAGTGTGCACTATTCATTTTAAAATGCTGTTGTGTTATGTTATGTTGTTAAGTTATGTTGTTATGTTATCTTGTGTTGTGTTGTTATGTTGTGTTGTGTTAAGTTATGTTGTTATGTTATGTTGTTAAGTTATGTTGTTATGTTGTGTTGTGTGTTGTGTTAAGTTATGTTGTTATGTTATGTTGTTAAGTTATGTTGTTGTGTTGTGTTGTGTGTTGTGTTAAGTTATGTTGTTATGTTATTTTGTGTTGTGTTGTTATGTTGTGTTGTGTTAAGTTATGTTGTTATGTTATGTTATGTTGTTAAGTTATGTTGTTATGTTGTGTTGTGTTAAGTTATGTTGTGTGTTGTGTTAAGTTATGTTGTGTGTTGTGTTAAGTTATGTTGTGTGTTGTGTTAAGTTATGTTGTGTGTTGTGTAAAGTTATGTTGTTATGTTGTGTTGTGTGTTGTGTTAAGTTATGTTGTTATGTTATCTTGTGTTGTGTGTTGTGTTAAGTTATGTTGTGTGTTGTGTAAAGTTATGTTGTTATGTTGTGTTGTGTGTTGTGTTAAGTTATGTTGTTATGTTATCTTGTGTTGTGTTGTTATGTTGTGTTGTGTTAAGTTATGTTGTTATGTTATGTTATGTTGTTAAGTTATGTTGTTATGTTGTGTTGTGTGTTGTGTTAAGTTATGTTGTGTGTTGTGTTAAGTTATGTTGTGTGTTGTGTTAAGTTATGTTGTGATGTTATGTTGTGTGTTGTGTTAAGTTATGTTGTGTGTTGTGTTAAGTTATGTTGTGATGTTATGTTGTGTGTTGTGTTAAGTTATGTTGTGTGTTGTGTTAAGTTATGTTGTGTGTTGTGTTAAGTTATGTTGTGATGTTATGTTGTGTGTTGTGTTAAGTTATGTTGTGTGTTGTGTTAAGTTATGTTGTGATGTTATGTTGTGTGTTGTGTTAAGTTATGTTGTGTGTTGTGTTAAGTTATGTTGTGATGTTATGTTGTGTGTTGTGTTAAGTTATGTTGTGTGTTGTGTTAAGTTATGTTGTGATGTTATGTTGTGTGTTGTGTTAAGTTATGTTGTGTGTTGTGTTAAGTTATGTTGTGATGTTATGTTGTGTGTTGTGTTAAGTTATGTTGTGTGTTGTGTTAAGTTATGTTGTGATGTTATGTTGTGTGTTGTGTTAAGTTATGTTGTGTGTTGTGTTAAGTTATGTTGTGTGTTGTGTAAAGTTATGTTGTGATGTTGTGTTGTGTTATGTTGTGTTGTGTTATATTATATTTCCTCCACCAATATGGCCATTTATGGTAATATGAACTGCTTACGCATGCACAATAAAAAAAGTAACACTAGTTGAGAGTTTTGATTAGTTGCTGTTTATAAAGTAAATAGGCTCCATTCAAAAACATTAAACAACTTTAAACCCATTCATGCGGACTCGCACTATTCTCACCATCGCTCAGATCAGGCCGGGTGGATAGCAGAAACAACACCGCGCTAGCGCATGAACACTGACGACTCTCTCGATGCTAACAGCTATATTCTCACGCTGCCCTGTTGGCAAAAGTTTCATTTGTGCCATCTAGCTTTCGAACTTTAAATGTTGAGAAGATGTAGTAGTGGTGGATATGTAGGCTATGCATATGTACATGGGAATGTTATTGTTTATTTTATTTTTTATGTGTATTGTTATGTTGTGTTGGTGTCCTTGTGTGGTGTATAGTGACAATAAAGGAACGAAACTAAACTAAGACACTTAGCTTTTAAACACGGACACATCTCAGAGCGTGTGGATGTGAGTCCAGGCCACAGTCGAAGGATTCGGGCGTGCGGGACGTGTTCTCATGGTGCCACACAAAGCGTGACTTGCTTGGGAATGGGCGGATTGGAAAGGAACACAAAGGAGCGCTGATCTTTACACTAATACCATCAGGCAGCACTTTCATTTGTGCTAAACTACATCCCCTTAAAGCCCGTAACGCTGTCTCTTTTTCTATTACTTCTTCAATTTCCTCCAATTGCTTTCCAGTTCACTCCACCAGTCCTCTCTGGCTCTTGATCTTCATTAGTGGGGTTTGATAAGGGGGTTTGAACAAATCTCTACAATCTTCACCTGCACCTGCAACTTTAGCCAGGGCGAAATGCCCTCGCAACCACACAAAACACACGTTTCTTGATCATCAGATCCTCATATTAGAGTGATTTCTGAAGGATCATGTGACACTGAAGACTGGAGTAATGATGCTGAAAATACAGCTTTGATCACAGGAATAAATTACACTTTACTATATATTCACATAGAAAACAGCTGTTCAAATGCTAATAATATTTCACAATATTGCTGTTTTTATTAAATGAATGTAGCCTTGGTAATTTGGTATCATAATTTTTTTATAATTTGGGTAATTTTGTTGCAATGGCTTACACACAGCACAGGACGGGCTTGAATCGTTGAAATAGATTTACAAAAAAACAAGTAAACAGTCAATAATAAAATAAGAATATATAACCAGATTGCAAACGATAGCACAAATAAATGCAATAGAATAAAGAGACGAATGAAATAAACGTGGCTTTAAAGGAGTAGTTCACTTTAAAAAAAACTTTTGCTTATAATTTACTCACCCCCATGTCATCCAAGATGTCCATGTCTTTCTTTCTTCAGTCGAAAAGAAATTAATGTTTTTGATGAAAACATTCCAGGATTTTTCTCCATATAATGGACTTCAATGGTAGCCAAACGGTTCAAGGTCTAAATGACCGTTTCAGTTCAGCTTCAAAGGGCTTTAAACGACACCAGACGATGAATAAGGGTCTTATCTAGAGAAACGATCTGTCATTTCAAAAATAAATAACAAAGTTAAAGTTTTATAGGCACAAATGCTCGCCTTGTTCCTACAAATGTTCGAACTCGTTCATCAAAATGAACGAATCTTTTTTCGAGTCAATGACTCGAAAAAAGATTCGTTCATTTTGATGAACGAGTCAATGACTCGAAAAAAGATTCATTCATTTTGATGAACGAGTCAATGACTCGAAAAAAGATTCGTTCATTTTGATGAACGAGTTCGAACAGGAGAGTTCGCAAGGCGAGCATTTGTGCCTATAAAACTTTAACTTTGTTATTTATTTTTGAAATGACAGATCGTTTCGCTAGATAAGACCCTTATTCATCGTCTGGTGTCGTTTAAAGCCCTTTGAAGCTGAACTGAAACGGTCATTTAGACCTTGAACCGTTTGGCTACCATTGAAGTCCATTATATGGAGAAAAATCCTGGAATGTTTTCATCAAAAACATTCATTTCTTTTCGACTGAAGAAAGAAAGACATGGACATCTTGGATGACATGGGGGTGAGTAAATTATCAGCAAAAGTTTTTTAAAAAGTGAACTACTCCTTTAAGTTTTTCAGGTGTGTCTATCAGTGTTCAGGTAAGAAATACTACAGAAACGAAAGTAATCAGATGTTAAATAACACGGTATAGTTTTCATTGTAAAAATGAACTACAGATTAATGCTTACAGTTGAAGTTACAAAAGTTATTCAGTCATGCGCTAATGATTTTCTCTCTTGTTCTTTGATTAAAATGACTGAAATTGAAACTGAAATTTGTATGGGCTACTGTCACTTTAAGAGCGCATGCACTGATCCAATATACTGTTTCTCTCAACTGTTCAGTTCCAAAACTGACTGTATTTATTTGAATTCTTGGCAAGATGGAGATTTTGACATCATTTTGTATTTATTTGATTATTTAAGTGCAATAAGCCATGAAAAAGAAACCGATTGAGTTCTGGCGAGCCGTTTGAGAGGCGGCTTTATGAGAGCGCCACTTATATAGATATAGTAACTGCGTTTACATGGACCCTTATATTGATTGACGGCTCAATCGGACTAAAAACCTTCATGTAAACACCTTAATTAATCAGCTTGAGCTCGATCCGATGGGAATTTCAATCGGATTGAAAGGGGCGGTTTATTCCTTTTGTAATCCGATCGAGAGAACATGTAAACACTTGATCGGATTGAAAACCGAAACGTATATAGATCAGTGTTTACGTGCTTTTGAGGTGAGTGTGAAACCTGCGGGAATGATTAAAATTATGCGCAAAACTAGCACTATTCAGCCGGAGCGAATGAGACGAGTGAGAGGAGGCGGGGTGTGTGATGTCTAAATCTAAATGTATTAATCTAGTTTTATACAACGTCTACTAGGGCTGTCACTTTACGTTCGAAAATCGATTGCACAATCGATCGCACCAACCAACACAAGTTTCGAAAACGAAAATAGGGAATCGATTTTATTTTTTACCAAAAATGTGTTTTAGGCGGACAGATCAACACAGGACACAGAACATGTCGGATGCTGGAAAATAACAATGTCTTTTCTGTTCACCAAATGCTTTTTAATATTCGCTATTACTTTAATGCAAGTGAACAAGCGCGCCGTTATTTGTTGCGTAGTGACGTGTGTGTGTGTGTGTGTGTTCAAGTAAGCCAGAAATGCGCAGATTCTGTGCAATACGCTGTATTTCATATATCATGAGGATCACGAGTTGCGTATTTGCGCTAAATCCGCACAGATTTGTCTTACACGAACTTCCCCAGCAAAGTGAGTAAACACAGAAACGCCAGATTGGCTCGTGATTTGACAGCGTTTCCCGCCAAAGTTCATCTTTACGTCCGCATCTGGCGGGTCGAGGGAGTTAATCTCAATCCCTGAATGTTGCGCTCCTGTTTGTCATTGTGACGAAACTTCACGGCAATAAATCATCAGAAATATTGCTGACTTGTGCGTCTTAAGCGCCTCTTTACGCTCGTCCTAATGCCTGTTAGGTGTCCGTGGATTTGCCTGTATTTGGTGTTGAAAATGGAAACGTCTTTAGACATGGAAAATCGATTCAATGAACACTTGTGTCTCAAAAATCGAACAAAGTGAAAGCCCTAACGTCTACATGTCTCCTTCCATGTCCATGGCGTCCGTTCTCCCGCTCTGCGCTGTTAATGCACTATTTCCTCACTATAGACGGCAGGAGAAACGAGGCTCATGGTAATTACATGGAAACTGTGCCGTTAATGGAAGCTGTCAGTGGAGGAAAGCCAACAGAAAACTAAAGTTCAGCCAAACATCCGCCTCCAGGAAGACTGAAATCCTGAGTAAAGTTCAGTGTACGGACCAGACACACTTTAAATGCTGCTTTGGCATTACTATTCTACTTGTGTTATGGAAATGCACACTTTAAAAAACATTCAAACGATGAAGGAGCTAATTTTCTAGTCATGCCATTTGTGAATCTCAATAAATCTCACTGTTTTATCAATAAATAGATATTTTTAATGCAGTGTGCATCGCTTTGGATAAAAGGTGAAAGTGTCTACGACTCATTGTCGCAGTTTTCAGTCCAAACACGTCTCTGTTTTAATGGGAATTAGACGTATTACAGATGAACCTTGCTCACAGAAAAGGGAAAAAAGTTTCTTCTAAAAAAAGAAAGAAAATGGAGTGAAAATGGAGACTCTTGCTTCTAAGATGTTCTCGTGACAAACAAACACCACGTACAGGTTATAGTGGAAGGTCTGAGATCTCAATATGAACGCATATTCTAATTCATATCATTTGTTTTTATTTCTCCTCAGGAGATTTAACAGAGTTTGGTTACATTTAATTTGTCTCAGATGTTTCTGAAGTTATGAAAGAGCAACAGCTGAGCTAAACCATTAGTGTGTGTGTGTGTGTGTGTGTGTGTGTGTGTGTGTGTGACTGCTGACGTCTCCATACACTCCTCGGTCTCTGGCTCCGGATGACATGATGAAACCCTCCAGCCGCTCAGCTCTGTGTTGTGTCCATGTTTTGGGCCGAGGCCCGTAGAGAAACTATGTTCTGTGTTACAAAATACAGACCGACAAAGTCCAGAGGATCCCCTCACTGTCTGTTTCCACACACACACACACACACACACACACACACACACACACACACACACACACACACACACACACACACACACACACACACACAATCCTACTCTCAAAGTAGTTCTGCTCCAAAACCTAGTGAGCTTCCATGTTTCTACTGTCTATTGACATCTTTCATACTTTAACTCGTTCTGGCAGCTGAAAGCATCATAAAAATAACCAAAATATTTAATAAACAAACGCTTAAGGAAATGTTTGATGAAGTGCACAGGGGCTGAAGGCCCATTCACACCAATAATAATGGTATGTTTATTCTAAAAGTGTGTTTCAGTTACTTTCTGTGAACATAACAGCAATGCATTATGATTATGATTGGTTGTCAAAAAAATAAGTTCTAAAAGTGATTACAACGATATGATTCCTGTGTAGTTATTGTTACAGTTATAGTGTGGACTTGTGTTGTAGTGTTTCTAAAAATAAAAAATATGAAAATATTTTAAAAAGATGATCTTTTGACTTCAGCTTCATTTTAGTTATCGATAAACAGAAATGAGAAATGTTGCTTTGGAAACTAAAAGTTGAAGTACTAAAATTACAAAAAACTGAAATAAAAATTACTTAAAGCTATATAGAAATATAAATACTAAAACAAACTAAAATGGAAATAAAAATAAAGATAATTTAAAATATGATTAAATACTATATTAATGTATCAATAGTTCATTATTAATTTGAATATGTCTTTTTTGATACTATTTGGTATTGAATTATTTATTGTTTACATGTAGAATTAATATAAAACATAAAAATTTGAAAAAAAAAAATTGCATTCTGGGATTGCATTCTCCAAGAATGATGCTTTGGAATTTGGCAAAAGAAGATGTTCTTACAAAGAGACTTAAAGTGGCCTTTAAAGTGGGCATTTCTCTAGATCTAGACTTTCTCTGTCAGCTCACTTATTTCCCTCATCATTTCATCTCTCTCCATCTTCTGCTCTCCATCCATCGCTCCACAGGGACACCGGGAGAGAGCAACTATAATCTGCAGTGAAATTGGGACAACTCTCTCAAATGTGGGTCTCATTGGACACTATTGCCCTCTGAACCCGAGCCAGGGCGGATGCACTGCACAAACTGCTTTTCTTACTCAGTATTTTAGTCTCGTTTCCAGTCCAAATATCTAAAAATTCTTAAATCAAGATGCATTTACTAGATGAGTAAAATGCCATAAGATATTATCAAAATGAAGTGAGTTTTTGCTTAAAACAAATAAAATGATCTGCCAATGGGGGAAGAAAGAGAATTTTGTTTCCATTTGATCATTTTTCCAAAAGATAATTTTTCTTACCCCAGATAACAAGACATACAGGTGAAACTCGAAACATTAGAATATCGTGCAAAAGTTCATTTATTGCAGTAATTCAACTTAAAAGGTGAAACATATATATTATATAGACTCATTACATGCAAAGTGAGATATTTCAAGCCTTTATTTGTTATAATTTTGATTGATTATGGCTTACAGCTTATGAAAAGCTTTTCACAAAATTCTAATTTTGAATTTGGGGTTTTCATAAGCTGTAAGCCATAATCAATCAAATTCTTTTTCTTCCCCCATTGGCAGATAATTTAGCTTGTTTTAAGCAAAAACTCACTTCATTTTGATTCCCCCCCCCGAAAACAAGACATATCTGGATGAAGCTTCATTACAGCTTCTATATATAACCTTAATTGTTCCATATTTAACATATTGTATCGAAGTGTGGGGTAATGCTTGCACCAGTTATACAGAAAGGCTTTTCTTACTTCAGAAGAAAGCGATAAGAATTGTGACTTATAAAGGTTTACGAGACAACACAAACAAACTGTTTATAAAATTGCAGACCTTGAAATTAAAAGAGTTGGTCAAATTTAAAATACTACAAATTATGTGGAAAGTGAAAAATAATTTGGTGCCAATACATATTCAAAACAAATTCATGGTAATTACAGACAGTAACAACAGAAGAAAAGGTAATTTTTGTGTACCATATTCACGCACCTCACAAAAACAAAAAGGGTTTCTTGCAATTGGGATCAATTTATGGAACTCTTTGGACATTGTGCAAAAAACATGTAACACGATTGTTCAATTCAAAAAAATTTATAAAAAAAATGTTCTTAGAAAATACGAAGGCAGTGAAGCATAAGAACCAATGTTTGACAAATTTGAAATTGTTAATTATTTAGATGTGAAGTAATATTGTAGCCTACCTCGATTAAAAAAAAAAAAAAAAAAACGGCGAGCCATCTGTTTTGTGTAAGCTAAGATTATTGAAAAAAGGGGCATGAAATTATAAGACTAGGTCTTCCTCATGCTCCTATTCAGCATTGAATGTTATTATTTTGTTGTTGATGTGATTAATATTGTGTCTGTAATAACATCATGACTGAATAAAGAACTTGAACTGAACTGAACTGATATCTTATGGCATTTTACTCATCTAGCAAATGCATCTTGATTTAAGAATTTTTAGATATTTGGACTGGAAACGAGACAAAAATACTGAGTGAGAAAAGCATATTTTGCAGTGTGAAGACAGAGACGAGCTGCAAAAAGCACTGGATAGGCTCGCCAACAAGCATTGCTCGGAGGGTGTTCTTCGTAACTCACGAGACTCCTCAGAAGAAAACAACTGTGAATAGATCAGAAGCCTGGCGGATCCTCACACACGGAAGCGATAACCATCGGGTCATGTGAGACAGAAGCTGGCCTGAAACCCAAAACACACACACCTGGAGCGTTTCATCGATGTAGAACCCGTGTGAGGTCATCAGGGTCATCACAGGCGTGTGTTGATCACGATCCGGACAGGAACATGATGTAGTGCGTCAGGTTTAAGTACGTCAACATCAGCTCGATGAGGTTTGTGATAATCACTGTAGAGCTTCAGTATTAGGGCCCTTTCACACCTACCTTGTTTGGTCCGGACTTTCGGACTTTTCAGTTTGGTCCGAATCAAAATTACAGGTGTGAAACCCCCCCCGGACCACAGTCCGGACCAAACAGATGAAATTTGGTCCGACGAAAAGAGGTAGTCTCGGTTCGGATCAAACTGAACAAAGGTTTGGTTCGTTTCTAGTGTGAAAGCATTTCTGTATGGTTCGGACTTTCAGACCTTTTACAGGACGTTCTGGTGGTTCCCACATAGCCGACAAAACAGAAGGTGGCAGGAGAAATGAGCCGTGTAGCACATGGGGAGAGGAGGAGACGAGGTTTTTAATTGAAGTATGGTCTGATGACATAATAAGAAGTCAACTGGAAATCCAAATATTTTCGGAGAGGATGAGAGAGAAAGGGTATGAGAGGACGGGAGAGCAATACCACCTGAAGATAAAGAAATTCGCCTTTGGCTAAGCCCCACCCCCCTTAGTTACTGTTGCTACGTCCGACAAACAAACTTCATCTGGGCTCTGGTATCAACATGGCTTATGCTGTGACAGCTCTTCCTGCTGAAATATTATCAAACTTTTATAAAGCAGCAAATAAAGTGTCCGATAGAAGTAGGCAAAAGGGGCTGCAATACACGTTCGAAGGCTATATTCACGACATACAGGTGAAACGCAAGGAACAACAAGGCATCCAAATAGAGGCAAAAGCATAACGTTACCGGTCACAGTCAACAAATGACCCACCGCATATCCTACTAATGGAGACGGAGGCTGGGACTAACAATATCTGTTCATGCAAAGCTGGAGGTCTCTATTCACTTCTATAATCGTTATTACAAAGCAAAAAACGGACTACGTGAGTATAACGGTGTATTTATTAGCAGCGTGTGCTAGACGACACTTGTCAGGATTTGACTTCAGTTTTGGGAAGGGAAAAACACACACCCCCCTCCAACCTCTCTGGGAAACGCGTATCTGTGTTACAAATGCCCCAGGCACAACGTTTAACCATATTTTTGATAAAACTACGACGGTAATAATAGCCTGCCGAGACCAAAACTATGAGACGCCTGTGTTAAAGTCAATGGAGCGCTGTGAAAAAGTGTCGGACCTCTGTGGGAGCTCGTTCTTGGCTGCGCTGTGATTGGTCAATCTACATTCTAGGGTGTGGCTTAGCCAAAGGCGAATTGCGACAGCAATATACAAAGGTGCGCGATGCCATGAGAAAGTTGGTGCTGCAGGTAATTATGCCATAAAAATAACAATATAGTTGCAACGATATGCATCTGTTCATTCATGTTGTCAAAGTTACCCGCCGAATTGACAACACGCTGACGTCAGACGCACGTCCATTTACAAACCAATCAATGTCGAGATGCAGCCCACAGATGATGACGACAGGACGCGAGTGTGTCACGTAAAGTTCTCTAGTGCGCTCGCATAATTGCAGTGTGAAACCAAACCAAAACTTTCTGAAAGTATAAAATGTATCAAAACATGAACTTTGGTGAGTTTGCCATGCATAAAAATAGAGTGAATAATCAAAAATGACGGACAGTCACTGATGTGTTTTCTTTCATCAGGAGAAACGACACAATACAATAGCGCTTTCTCCGTCTGTCTCTTTCGTTTCTCCTGTTCCTTTTCTATTAGCGGCCTCTTCTCATCCGTCTCTCTCATTGTTGGTCAGTTCTCTAAATGCACCATTAGCAGAGAAAAGCGAGTGGACTTGCTGATAGTGTTCCCTCTCTCTCTTCCCCATCCGTTGCTGCCGTGATTGGGTTGTGAGAGTCCATTAGGCGCCGCTTTCAGGCTGTTAGTGCGACTGCGCCGCGAGACCCTCGCTAGGGTGCAAATGGAGTCAGTCGATTACACACACGCCGTATAATAAAGGTCTTCATTTCCTACACTTTCATTTTTTTTTCCTACACTGCATTTTCTTTGGCTCCACTTGAAGATGCACACTTGTAATGTTAGTGTGCAAAAACATTTCCATCCTCTCTGAGCCGTATAAAATAGCCTGTTTTTGCTGCTGTAGCCTACTTCTTTGAGTTCAACATACAGGTGAAACTCGAGAAATTAGAATATTGTGCAAAAGTTCATTTATTTCAGTAATTCAACTTAAAAGGTGAAACTAATACACTCACCGGCCACTTTATTAGGTACACCTGTCCAACTGCTCGTTAACACTTAATTTCTAAGCAGCCAATCACATGGCGGCAACTCAGTGCATTTAGGCATGTAGACATGGTCAAGACAATCTCCTGCAGTTCAAACCGAGCATCAGTATGGGGAAGAAAGGTGATTTGAGTGACTTTGAACGTGGCATGATTGTTGGTGCCAGAAGGGCTGGTCTGAGTATTTCAGAAACTGCTAATCTACTGGGATTTTCACGCACAACCATCTCTAGGGTTTACAGAGAATGGTCCGAAAAAGAAAAAACATCCAGTGAGCGGCAGTTCTGTGGGCGGAAATGCCTTGTTGATGCCAGAGGTCAGAGGAGAATGGCCAGACTGGTTCGAGCTGATAGAAGGGCAACAGTGACTGAAATAACCACTCGTTACAACCGAGGTATGCAGCAAAGCATTTGTGAAGCCACAACACGCACAACCTTGAGGCGGATGGGCTACAACAGCAGAAGACTCCACCGGGTACCACTCATCTCCACTACAAATAGGAAAAAGAGGCTACAATTTGCAAGAGCTCACCAAAATTGAACAGTTGAAGACTGGAAAAATGTTGCCTGGTCTGATGAGTCTCGATTTCTGTTGAGACATTCAGATGTTAGAGTCAGAATTTGGCGTAAACAGAATGAGAACATGGAACCATCATGCCTTGTTACCACTGTGCAGGCTGGTGGTGGTGGTGTAATGGTGTGGGGGATGTTTTCCTGGCACACTTTAGGCCCCTTAGTGCCAATTGGGCATCGTTTAAATGCCACGGCCTACCTGAGCATTGTTTCTGACCATGTCCATCCCTTTATGGCCACCATGTACCCATCCTCTGATGGCTACTTCCACCATGTCACAAAGCTCTAATCATTTCAAATTGGTTTCTTGAACATGACAATGAGTTCACTGTACTAAAATGGCCTCCACAGTCACCAGATCTCAACCCAATAGAGCATCTTTGGGATGTGGTGGAACGGGAGATTCGCATCATGGATGTGCAGCCGACAAATCTGCAGCAACTGTGTGATGCCATCATGTCAATATGGACCAAACTCCCTGAGGAATGCTTCCAGCACCTTGTTGAATCTATGCCACGAAGAATTGAGGCAGTTCTGAAGGCAAAAGGGGGTCCAACCCGTTACTAGCATGGGGTACCTAATAAAGTGGCCGGTGAGTGTATATTATATAGACTCATTACATGCAAAGTGAGATATTTCAAGCCTTTATTTGTTATAATTTTGATTATTATGGCTTACAGCTTATGAAAACTTATTTTAATTTGGGGTTTTCATAAGCTGTAAGCCATAATCATCAACATTATAACAAATAAAGGCTTGAAATATCTCACTTTGCATGTAATGAGTCTATATAATATATCAGTTTCACCTTTTAAGTTGAATTACTGAAATAAATGAACTTTTGCACGAAATTCTACTGTTTCGAGTTTCACCTGTATACAAATGAGGACTATAATTGTGACTTTATTATGCTTTTTTTGGATATTCACTTTCATTTAGTGTATAATATAGCTGTTTGTGAATGTAAAATGTCAGCAAAGTTTTAAGTGCACAATAAATCAACTTATTATCTGCCAAAAGATAGAACTAATTCTGAATTGCCTGAAATTAGTTCATTCCAGTCTTAGTTCCTGCATGAACCCACGTATGTTTCTAACAAACTTGCATAATGCCAGTCGGTGCTTGACATTAACGTTTGTTTGCTCACCAGCCACTGTGGCGAATGGTTTTCCAAAGTTACCCAGCATTTTCACAGGCCACATTTTTGACAATACCATCACAGATATTTTTTATATGATCTCATAATTTGGCAGCAGGTTTATTGGGCTGCTGTCACTTTAAGACCCGACGCACGGATCCGTTATACTGTTACACATGTTTTCTTACTTAAAACATAACTGACATTTTGACATTATTTAGTGTGTATTTGACTGTTTAAGCGCAATAAACAGCAAAAAATAACTTAATTTAGTCCTGAGAGGCGGCTTTATGTGCGCGTGCTTTGGGTGTGAGCACAAAATTGATACGGTAAAACCAATGCCATCGTTACTGTTCATATCACCGTGTATCAAGTGCTGAAATTCATATATGGTAATAGTGTTTGGTTTCGACCAATCACAACAGACTGGGTAATCTGACCAATCAGTCATAAGAATCATCTGAACAATAAGTCATCAGATCATAAGAGATCTTTTAGACTTCTTGAGTAACAGGCATGCAAACCTCAGGCAAAAAAGTGCTTTTTTCCCATTTTTGAACTGTCACCGTTGGCATATAATGAATAAAATATTGCTAAAGTCAACAGATTTTACTAATAGACCTACTAATCTCTGTGTAAAAATGAAATAATGATGCTGCCATCTTTCTAAAGTCCTTTTTACCCCCCTGTAAATTGGCTCCAAATCTCAGGTGAAAATGGTCATTTTGTCCCAAAATAGAGACAAAATAGTGGATTATACATTCATGATTCAAACTAGGAATGTTTAAAATAGCATAATAGGGCCGTTTTAAACTTTATCTCTTTTTATTTTATTTTACTCTAAGGCAGAAAAGGCTTCTGTACCCAATAAACTAGCTTGACCAAAAGGAAATAAAATAGTTTTAAAACAATTTATAATAGGATTAATAATAAGTTCTGTTATTTGGACGATAGATACAATGGTTTTGACATTGAACTCTTCTGTTATGACTAGATGCAGATTTCAGAGTCATAACAGATGAGCTGCATTTCAAAACCATTACATTTATTGTCCAAATAACAGAGCGACTTTACTGTCAATACATCACTGTTTCTAAATATGCAAATTGTTGTTTAAAAGATTAAAAGTTAGTACGTTTTGATGTTCATGTTCAAGAAATCACATTGGCTGTAGCATTTCTATAGTAAACAAGTGGCCAAATATTTAAGATTAAGTGGATATTTGAATTAAATGTTGTTTGGCCAATATTAAACATGGATTTGATAATGCTGTAAAGTGTAATAACAAACAACAACAAGACACCATCTGCAGGCGTTTGTTATAATACATGATTCACATAAGCTGATTATATTACATAATGTATTTTAGCAGTGTTGATCATTACAACCATTTGATTACTTGCTTTTGATACTTTCTTTGAACCAATTAATGCCTCTATGCATTTCACAAAGGTCTATTTTAATCACCACAAAAAAAATCCGATTCATTGATTAATCGTCAAAATAACTGATTACTCGATTACCAAAATAATCGTTAGTGACAGCCCTACTAATTACTGACTTGGTTAATTTAGCATCGTTAGGGCTCTATGCATTATGTGATGCAGAAAATACGGACGGAATCCATTCATAAATTGTATAACACGAAATGTCACAGAATTTGGCAAATTTTGGATGAACAAATATGAGAAAAAACTCATTTTTATATTTAATATATAATATATATAATAAAGAAATTATTTGTGGAAACACAATATAAAACCTAGTAATAATATGTTGGAAAAATGCTACTGGAATTTTTAGTTTTAGACCCAATTTCTGAGAAAACACTTCACACACATGTTTGTCTTTATGTCCATCAGGATCGCATGGGAAACACGGTGAAGGGCGACGGGATTGAGCGCGTGTCAGCTGACCTGGAGCTGTGAATGTGTGTGAGCGCAGCAGCTAAAAATACAGCCGACCAGGAACGACAAACATGTAAAGTCTGATTCTCTCTCTGAGACACGAGGGACCTGACCAGCCGGCTAACTGCAAACACCAAACAAGCCCTGTGTGCATGCATCTATATGAACACAAATATGAGCCATTTCCACAGGAATACAGTTTCTTGCATCATATAAAGCAGAAAAATCCACATTATAGTAGCTGAGTGCTCGTCTTAAAGACATATCACTGCTTAAGCATTAGCCACAGTCGCATAAATCAGTATTCATTAGGGCTGGGTAAAAAATATCGATTTCTCGATATCAATCGATTCTCATTTTTACGAACCGATATCGATTCTTAAATCTCAAGAATCGATTAGTCATCCTGTTTTTATTTGACGAATGAATGGAACATTGTAGCGCGCATCCCATCCAATAAATCGCAATAATCTTTGTGCTTTGTTACTATTGATACTAAATAAAGTCTCAAATTTCAAATTACGTCCATTTTCTTACAAAATTCAAAAACATAAATAGCGTTTTGGCGCTGTGGCGTGAGATCGCTCTGGCGCCGCTCAAGAGAAGCAGATCTTCTCTTCCGCCTTTATAATACCAGTTACAGCACGAAATAAACATTAATGAGCTTCTGAAAGTGTGTAAAAGATAGAGTACAACTTATTGAAATCCGTATCTTTCACATGGAATCGCTCAGTGTTTCAACCGTGGAAAGACGTCAGTAAAACAACGTCATGTAACGTCACATTTACCTCAGAAAAACCATATGTGACCATAAACTCGTTAAAAATTAACTCTAGAGAGAAGCATTTTGCTAAATATATGCACCATATTACATATTCATTATAATTTTTAATGTTCTTCGATATTTAATGCATGTTTGAATAAATCTGGCAAGTTTTTATGACAGCCACCATTTAAATGTTTGTATTTCATTTAACTTTTTTATTATACAAATAAATAAAAGTGTAATTTAAGTGTTTGTATAGCTACAAATCAGTTAGCTTTACCTTTAATATTATAGTAGGCTAATGAAGCCTGTAGGCTACAACTGACTCCCATAGTTTACAGCATTAGTTAAGAGATTTGTTTTCCTTGAGAAGATTTGCCATGTATTGTACCTGATATCCAAAATAATCAATATGGAATCGAATCGGAATCGAATTGGAAGCTTGTGAATCGAAATCGAATCGAATTGTGAAATTTGAGTCAATACCCAGCCCTAGTATTCATCACTGGTATTCTGTGGTTTGCACATTTTAATTCTACTTTCTTGCATTCAATGCAATGCATCTTGTTTGCTGCTACCTCGATTCAAAATTCAGGAATTTATCTGTGATTTAAAAGACATGCTCAATTCAGTTCTAAAAGAAGTGCACGTGTGTAAAAGCAAAGCTGTTGAGCTACACAAGTTCGATTGCTCAGGTCGTTGCATTACACTGTGTGTCGTAACACAACACATTTGCATAAAGTATTTTTCTGGGCTTATATCTGCGAGTGCAGTTCAACCCTGATGAAGCAGAACACACAAAATACATTTGCTTATGGAATAAAGTGAAAACATTAAGGAAAATGCACAAAAATAAATGTGGTTTTATTTTAATTGACTTGTGTGAAAGATATGAACACGCTTGGTTGCATCTGTCACATTTGTTCTCCGGTTATGGATTAATATCTTCAATTTTGGTGTAGACGGGTCTCTAGGCAACCGAAGTAGAAGATCGCTGGATCATGAAGAACTGAGCCGTCTGTGTGTGTGTGTGTGTGTGTGTATTACAGACTGAGTATCAATAAACAAATATCAAAGCTACAGATATAATGTGCCACAGTTGGTTAATGCTTTTATATGCAACAGAACACACACTCACAAATGCACGAATCAGCATGTGTGTGTGTGTGTGTGTTAAAAACCCCTCAGATTTAGCCATCAGTTAACGTTTGGAGATGAGATTTCTGCATGTCACACTGTCTGCAGGGATTCAGTGTCTCTTTACTTTCCCACAGGCTTTTCAATCAATAAGACATTGACAGAATGTCTCTAATAATAGGAGGTCAGAACTAATACTTACACACACACAGTTCACAGCTCCTCCGGGTAAAGACTGAGCTGTAAAGACTCAAATAAAGTTTAGGCACGTCCATGGACCGCTCTAATCTAATTTACACACCCCTAAACATCACATTAAAAGCGATATGTGGTTTAATATGGCATTTAATAGGAATATAATAGAGTTGACTGCACTGACACCATCAGATTGAGCTGAATAATGACAGTCTTCTGAATCGAACTTCATTCATAATTAAGGAACATGTAGTTATTGAACTGAATTGAATCAACATTGAAAGGAACTGATCTGATCAGCACTATTGTCTTTTTAGCAGCTCTTCAACAGAATGTGTCTTATATGATGAAGTCTGCATCACTGATTCTGTGTATTAATGTGAAGCTGCTTTGAAACAATCTGTATAATAGTCGAACCAAATATTATTCAGACACCAGATATATATATTTTTTTACTAGTGTGTGCAGGACACTATAGTTCATGTATGTAAGTGAGGAGAGCAAAATAAAGTAAACTGATATATTATACCCAAAAAATTCTTCACTACCAGTAAAAATTATAAACATTTGAGACCCAAAATGATGTTCTGCTGAAGTGTGTTTTCTGTAATTGCTAATGCTCTTTTCACACACAGACTGAACAACATGAAGCATTGCTTGGTCACTGGTTGAGCTAAACTGGTATTCTCTAATTGTGTAGTTAAATTTAACAGCTGACAGATATTCAACATAATTCATGTGTGAGAGTCTAACAGAAGGACGGACAAAACCAGTCAAATATCCACTGAGTTCTGCTCATATTTATCACCATTTTCTAAACTATAGCGAATAAACTGTGATGATGTGAGAAACGTTGAAGGAGCCTGAATAAAGTTTGGTTTGACTGTATAAAGCGCTATAAAAATAAAGGTGACTTGACTTAACATGTCACTTCCTGTCTATGTGGGCGGTTCTTGTCTCAATGCTGATAGTCAAATGTCTGGCTACTGGAGATAAAGAAGTTTTCCAGATGAAAAAAACAAACTTTTTGAGTGGTGGGACAGATTTGGGAGAGAGACACTGAGATTTGAGGCGTTTGCATTAGCTTTGCCTTGCAGCCGCTGAGAGTGAGAGCGGAGATGAAGCGTGTCGTGGGATCATGGGGGATCGTGGGTCGCGGTCGGGTCGTGTGGTTCTGTGAGGAGCATCTGATGATCATCACACCTGACGCTCGCTGTGACCCTCGCCGCAGATCTGGCCTTCTCCGAGGATATTTCCATATTCAAATGAGCTGCAGGACGGGGGGATTTGCATACAGCAACAAACGGCTGTTTAATTCATTAAAGCAGAGAGAGAGAAAAGTGACACTCTCTGAGCCAAAACAGGGATTGTAGATAGAACAACAATTCGAAAATGACTGGTAGATGGATGGATGGATGGATGGATGGATGGATGGATGGATGGATGGATGGATGGATGGATGGATGGATGGATGGATGGATGGATGGATGGATGGATGGATGGATGGATGGATGGATGGATGGATGGATGGATGGATAGATAGAACGATAGATAGATAGATGGATGGATGGATGGATGGATGGATAGAACGATAGATAGATAGATAGATATATAGATAGATAGATAGATAGATAGATAGATAGATAGATAGATAGATAGATAGATAGATAGATAGAACGATAGATAGAACGATAGATAGAACGATAGATGGATAGATGGATGGATGGATGGATAGATAGAACGATAGATAGATAGATGGATGGATGGATAGAACGATAGATAGATAGATAGATAGATAGATAGATAGATAGATAGATAGATAGATAGATAGATAGATAGATAGATAGATAGATAGATAGAACGATAGATAGAACGATAGATAGAACGATAGAACGATAGATAGATAGATAGATAGATAGATAGATAGATAGATAGATAGATAGATAGATAGATAGATAGATAGATAGATAGAACGATAGATAGAACGATAGATAGAACGATAGATGGATGGATGGATGGATGGATGGATGGATGGATGGATGGATGGATGGATGGATGGATGGATAGATAGAACGATAGATAGAACGATAGAACGATAGATAGATAGATAGAACGATAGATAGATAGATAGATGGATGGATGGATGGATGGATGGATGGATGGATGGATAGATAGATAGATAGATAGATAGATAGATAGAACGATAGATAGAACGATAGATGGATAGATGGATGGATAGATGGATGGATGGATGGATAGATAGATAGATAGATAGATAGATAGATAGATAGATAGATAGATAGATAGATAGATAGATAGATAGATAGATAGATAGATAGATAGATAGATAGATAGATAGATAGATAGATAGATAGATAGATAGATAGATAGATAGATAGATAGTGTACTCTTACAGTATATGTATAGAGTTATTAAAACCCAAACAAATATCTACACAGTGCTGATCCGGAACAACACACTAAAGCTCTATAGCCGCCTGTCTGTGTGTGTCGAGCGTCTCCGTGTGCGTGCCCAGCGTGAGGCACTGATGCTGGGGTGAGCTCAGGGCAGCGAGGGCTTCAGCTCTGGAGCTCATGATCTCTGTGTGACTTCAGCTCAGTCTTATAACGGAGGCTCAGCTCATGACACACACTCTACTAACAGGATTTACACAAAAGTTAAATATGATGATTTCTGCGACGTGGAAAACACGGAACCACAATATTAAGATTTTTTGTATCACGTTTTAATGTAAGTTTTATATATTCAACTGACTAGACAGACATTTTAAAGGTGCATTGTGTAATATTTAGGAGGATCTGTTGACAGAAATGCAATATAATATTCATAACTATGTTTCAGTGTTGTATAAAGAGCTTACATAATGAAGCGTAATGTGTTTATTAGCTTAGAATGAGGCGTTTCTCTCTACACACACCGCGGGTGCCGACATGTTTCTACGGTGGCCCTGAACGGACACACGCGTTCCGTCACTATGTTGTTCTTCTTGCAAAGAAGCGAAACTAAAGTCAGTGAATAAAACACTGACACAATGATGAACAAGTCACAATAATATTCGCAATAACATTGTTTTACTGAATAATTAAGTAAACATAATTTCTTAATTTATCTTTGTAAAGAATCCTCAGTGTTTAACTGGCTACTCTCTGCTGTCTCAGACGACGACATCACTTCCTGTCAGCCACCGTAACTTCTGTTGGGTGCAATTCGCAACCTCACCACTAGATGCCGCTAAACATCACACACTGCACCTTTAAATAAACCATAAATTAAAAGAACAACACGTCAGTAGTGTGAAGTTACAACCTGTGCTTCTGGTTCACATCAACACCGCCTTACACACGTGAGAGAAAACGAAACTTGTAGAAGAAACGTGACGTGAAAGTCAAAGAGCTCATCCGTGGATTTCTTTTCTTTTTGGGAATAGTGAATGTCAGGAGAAAGCCCTCGAGAGGCTACGGCTCATTTCCATGGATGTGCACGCCTGTTATCAGAGCGCACACACTCCGGACCACATGTCAGCACTTCTGCGCCATGTTTCTCCAATAGTGGCACAGAAAAAGCTTTCGTCAGCCCTTTAAGACTCACAACAGCCCGTGAACAAACCTTTCCCCAGCCCGGTGGATGCTGACGGCCAAATACGATCCATAACTGCAACTGCGCCACACTGAATCAATATAATAGAGAAAGTCGAGGTCTAGAACAAATATGACTTGACTGTAATGGCAGCTAAAAAATTGCCAGGTACAAAATAAATAATATTAATGGTAAAATAATGCCTAAATAGAAATGTGAATACTCATTTTTTATTATTATTGAGAACATTATATAAACAAAGAAGGAAACAAGTCACAATGTAGAACAAATAAACAAGAAAAAAGAAAGAAAAGGTGCAAGACGGGTATATAACTAATCAGAATAGATCACATATGAAAGGAAAAGGTTAAAAGACTTACATATTTCAATTGTTTTTAAAGCCTTCTTGTTACACGAGTCAGAGATAGTCCCGAAGTAATGTTGGACTTCAGCTAGCAAAACATAAAGTAGTTTCTGACATGAAAAATTACATTTATGTATTTAAAATTTTGTATATTTTGTTTTTGTGTAAATGCTCTTTTTTCCAATTAACAATTCCAAACCGAACATGTTCCTGTGAATACTGATTAACTAGTAGTTTATCAGTATTTTTTTGATGAAAGATTATTTCATTATATTTTCCCCTTTTAGAAAAACGTGCACTAATGAATCATTCCCAATCCCAATAAGACCGGGAACTTCTATTAAACTGTCAATTCTCATTACAAGTTGACAGCCAGATACGATCAGTAATTACAATTACGCCACAATAAATGAAAACGAGTGATGCACAGAGAGAGTCTGCTAATCAAATATTGCTTGGCTCATAACGCAGAAGATTCCTGCCAAGAGTCTGGCCGTAAACATGGAGGAATCCCTCACGGAGACACAGGACAGGTGCAGATGATGAACAGCACGAGAGGAAATGAAAGAGGTTATTTATAAATAAGTGTTCTCATAAAGCTGCTGTTTCAGATCCCTCAGCTCATGAAGGTCAAAGGGTCACAGCAGAAGATGTCAGCAATGCAGAGAGCGGCGTGTTTAGTTGAGCGATGTCACGCGGTTTTTAGGCCAAAACATTTTTTGTCACATACAGCAAACGTCTCGTCTAGGGCGGTCACTTTACGTTCGAAAAACGATTGCGCAATCGATCCGACCAACCAACACAAGTTTCGAAAACGAAAATAGGGAATCTATTTTAACGGCCTTTTTTAACCAAAAATGTGTTTTAGGCGAACAGATCAACACAGCACACAGAACATGTCGGATGCTGGAAAATAACAATGTCTTTTCTGTTCACCAAATGCTTTTTAATATTCGCTATTACTTCACTGCAAGTGAACAAGCGCCGTTATTTGTTGCGTAGTGACGTGTGTGTGTGTGTGTGTGTGTGTTCAAGTAAGCCAGAAATGAGCAGATTCTGCAATAACCCTGTATTTAATATATCATGAGGACTCGGTATTTGCGCTAAATCCGCACAGATTTGTCTTACACGAACTTCCCCAGCAAAGTGAGTAAACACAGAAACACGCCAGATTGGCTCGTGATTTGACAGCGTTTCCCGCCAAAGTTCATCTTTACGTCCGGGCGGGTCGAGGGAGTTAATCTCAATCCCTGAATGTTGCGCTCCTGTTTGTCATTGTGACGAAACTTCACGCCAATAAATCATCAGAAATATTGCTGACTTCAAGCGCCTCTTTACGCTCGTCCTAATGCCTGTTAGGTGTCCGTGGATTTGCCTGTATTTGGTGTTGAAAATGGAAACGTCTTTAGATGCAAAATCGATTTTACAATTGATTCAATGAATACCTATGTCTCAAAAATCGAACAGGATTTTTTCACAAAAGTGACAGTCTTGTCACTCTCCACTGGCTGCCGGTCCCATGAACACACTGTGAAGAAACACGGTCTCTGTAGACAGCCCAGGCTCCACAAACAGCCACAAAAACAACCTGGGCCGACCTGGACCACGAAACATAACATAAACAGTGTTCCAGCCGATCAGTGACAAGAAGGGTTTGGGGGATAGTGCGCGTGAGGAGAGAGAAGCATGAAGAGGGAAGCGATAATATCATTAAATGTGAAGTAAATATTTTCTTGGGAAAAAAGGGGTCTCAGACAAAAAAAGGTTGGGAACCACTGTCCTAGACAACGAAAACGACTAACCATAATGGCTCGACCATAAGTTTATCAAGCGACGAGATGCAAAAATAACGACTTTATTCAACTTTTCATCTTCTACTGTGTGGGCCTCGAGTGAGTTCACGTAGGCAAGGCAGGTTTATTTTAGAGCCCGACCGATATATCGGTGGGCCGATATTATCGGCCGATTTTAGGCATTTTCCTAACTATCGGTATCGGCATTTATAATGGCCGATAAATGAATATTTTAAAAAATGCGGGTGCGGTGATTCATAGGGTGGCGCTGCCAATAAAGCACCTAAAAGCTGTCACAAGAACTGGCAAAAGTAATGATTATGAATACAACAAATATAGCAAGGAGACATTTTAATTGTTTATTAATAAACAAGTGTTTTCAGTCAGTGTCAGCCAAAGATGAAGTTGACGATGCTGACTCGCGATCTTCAGTGAACGCGTGCCAGAGAGAAATGCACATTTCATTCGATTACATGAGTCTGTCTGTCTTTCGTTTTGAATTGTTCTGTTTAAAAGCAGACATTTCAATATAGATATATTTCAATTCTCAGGTCTATACTCTGAGTTTCGGTTCATGAGACGAGCTCCAGTTCACCCGCAGGCGCCTCCGTGTCGAGATTATCTATCGTCTGCTATATTTACTTCTTATAAATTAAATCCAGACAAATGGCTGAGGAAACATTGATTAAAATTAAGATACAATTAATACAAAACGAAATTCACTTTGAAACGAAAGGTTTTGTGCTTTCTGTTTGATGTCTATGTGAAAGTTTCAAAGCATATTTTAGTGCCGCTTTCAGAGCGCTCACGTCCGTAGTGCTGAACTGTCGCGTCTGTAACATTGTTTTTCCTTAATGCGAACACGAAAAATAAATAAAATGAATATTTTATGTAGCCTGTGGAGACTGAGAGCCAACCCTTCTTCATCCGGTGGGTAGTAGCCTACTTGTGATTTGCGCTGTGTAATTCACAGAATTGATTTCTCTGCTACAAGCCTCTGTCACGTATTGTGTGAGCTTGTGACTATTGCAAAGCGCGCAGCTGAGAAGTCCTGATTATATTGTCTGCTATATTTAGGCCTACTTCTTATTTATTAAGGCGATTGGTTGATGAAACATTGATTAAAATGCGTGGCGCGAGCGATCTCCGACAGTAAACTGATTCTGCTTTGTCTCGGGTAAACAGCTGTTGCGACGCGAGCAGTAACGGCCGCGTCCGGTGTAGACACAGTGTTAAAGCTCATTCTGCCTGATAACGCTACGTTACAACATCAAGCAATATTCCAATAATTTATATAATTATAACACTTTATATAGGGCCATTTTGCATTAAGAGTAGCCTAGTTTCATGTTTAGTACATTTTGCTTACTAATTATTTAAAATAGTATAAAAGTACTGTACATATGTAATTAAAAACGTTTTCATTATGATATTATTAATTTTACTTTAGTAAAAGGATCTGAGTTCTTCCTCCACTGGTAGAGATTAGAGGAATTAAGAGTAAAAATAGAAGATAATAAGGTTTTGTCAGTGACACTTTTTATATATTTATTGATACAAGTTATGACTAAATTGAAAGACAAAGTCGTTAGTGAAGATTATGCAACAGTATTAGAATATAATATAATATAAAATAATAAAACATGCAATGCAAACTAGTTTGGTTACAGCTCAGCTGTATAATTCTCATTCTATCATTCCCCCTGCATCCATTACATATCTGTGTCACACAAGTGTTTGATCACCACATTTGAGTGATCATTGCAAAACGTGTTTATAAAATATATTTATTCTGTTTATACTGTGTAAAGTACCCATCAAAAGTTTGTACACACCAATAGGAAAGTGTCCAAACTTTTGACTGGTATACTGTACTATAATACACATAAATAATATTGCTACTGTATTATAATATACACATAAATAATATCGGCCGATATATCGGTATCGGGCTTTTTTTACTCCCTAATATCGGTATCGGCATCGGCCCCCAAAAATCCATATCGGTCGGGCTCTAGTTTATTTATATAGCACATTTCATACACAATGGTAATTCAAAGTGCTTTACATAAAATAAATTAAAATAATCAAAAGAAATAAGAATAATTAAAACAGTTCAGAATAAAAAATCTAATAAAATACAGTACAAACAGTCGGACGAACAGTGGCACAGTCATGAAGGTAAAAGAGTAGCAATACTCGAGAGCACGTAGATGTGGATTTGAGAACTTGTACAAGAGCGATAATATCATTAAATGTGAAGTAAATATTTTCTTGGGAAAAAAGGGGTCTCAGACAAAAAAAGGTTGGGAACCACTGTCCTAGACAACGAAAACGCCTAACCATAATGGCTCGACCATAAGTTTATCAAGCGATGAGATACTTTTTGTGCACAAAAATAACGACTTTATTCAACTTTTCATCTTCTACTGTGTGGGCCTCGAGTGAGTTCACGTAGGCAAGGCAGGTTTATTTTAGGGCTGCACGATATGGGGAAAATGTCATATTGCGATTATTGAGGTCAATATTGCGATATGCGATTGCAATATAATAAACAAATGGTTTCATGAGTCAACTTGCTTGGTTCTAAAGCAACATGCACACACAGATTAGTGATCATTCTGAAATGTGTATTTCTCAACTCAAACTAGCAACAACAACTAAGTGATTGATAACTCCTATAATGATCAATAAGCCATTGATGTCTGGATAAAAATTAATTTAAATTTTTTTTAAGTGAACTATCCTCACATAAACCCATAATAAATGTCATATTTGCCTGTGCTCTTCCTGTCTACAGGTAGGACATATACAGAAATTGAATAAAGTTATCAAACAGTCTGCGCTGCATAAATTATAAATTATATGGACTAAAATCCAATTTAAAGCTACACAAGTTCTTTGGTCAAGAGCAGTGAGTGTTTTTCTCTGTTCCCTTTGTTCTTTGATTAACTTTACTGACAGAAAGCATTATTGGATGCTGGCCCTTTAACCCTCAGAGACCTAAGGGTATTTTTACAATAAATTTTCCGTCTGGTGTTATTCACTAAAAAAGCTTGTAAAACATCAACCCTTTTGTGCACAGACAATTGACACACCTCTTTTTTTTCAGGACAAATTGAACTTTCAGCATATTTGTGTTGCATTGATGTCACCTGAATGTAAAATAAGTTATGGGACCACAAAGACAAATGAAAAAATAAATCGGAAATTGAATAACTCAAATATTTTTTGAAATCACACACAAATAAATAAAAGCTAAGCAAATTTCCTCTGGAAAACAGTTTGTTCATGTCTTTGGAGTCCTGGAGCACAGGAATAAACATTATAACTTGTACAGAACCAAAGCTATTTACATTTTTCCAAAAGAATTCCAGGCGTTTTGAGCCTCATGAAATACACTGGTGCCAAGCCAAAACAGTTCCTATCAGCAATCACAAAGAGGACCACATCACTAATCTAGTTCCTCATCGGTCAAAAAGCTCTGTTCTCCTGAAAATCCATCATCCTGCATGGCATCAAAAAAGGCCAGCGCTGATTTACATCCATTTTTCTTTGTGTTTCTCTGTGAAACGCGCGTCTCTTTGTGCGTCTCTCTCTCCACAATAATATCAGAGCTTGGTTCGTGCGTTCATGACGCACACCAATGTTTACGACGGATCAGCCTGTAATTGGTCAACAACCATCACGTGAAAACATCACGTGATATCCAAAATGGCAGCTTGCATCGAGCTAGCGGCAAAAATGACGGAATATTTATAAATTATGGACATCAAGAGGCTCATACTTGGATATAAGCGTTTGGATTTATTGCTGAAAAACTCCGAAAGGATGCACAAGTTCCAGGCTGGATAGAAAACCTTCTGTAAAGGCTAGAAAGACACCAGAGACACCCCCTGTGATGGCTAGCTCGTTAGCTTTCTGCTGGAAAAAACGGTAAGAAAATCGATAAAACTTTCATCTAATTATATAAATATTTATCGGAGGTGCCGTGTGACGTCGTGGACGATGCCGTCGGGCTCTGAGGGTTAAGAGTTGCTGACAGAGACGCGGATCTCACACGCGCCTTATTCTCTCACAGCTCTTACGGCCATCATAAGACTGCTCTTATGTTGCTCTTATGTCATATGTCATGTTCGCATGAATAAGAGCAGGATCATGTAACAGTAGCCAAAGGATGACAAAAAATAACAGATGCTGCGTTAACAGCCCTAATTTGTTTATTTCATATAAAATCGCAGTATTTTGCGTCATATAATCGCATAGGCTTGACATCGCGATTACGATTGCGATATGATTAATCGTGCAGCACTAAGTTTATTTATGTAGCACATTTCATACACAATGGTAATTCAAAGTGCTTTACATAAAATAAATTAAAATAATCAAAAGAAATAAGAATAATAAAAACAGTTCAGAATAAAAAATCTAATAAAATACAGTACAAACAGTCGGACGAACAGTGGCACAGTCATGAAGGTAAAAGAGTAGCTAAACTCGAGAGCACGTAGATGTGGATTTGAGAACTTGTACAATAAATATTCGTACTTGTATGTGAACATTTACACTCACAGCTCCGATGTGAAAACCTGTAAAATAAAATTCTGAACTTGAACGCTGAGATTTGCACTCGCAGACTATAGTCACAAACCTGTATTCTGAATCTGAAGCTGCAGACAAGCAGTCACTCACAACTGTGTGTAAAATGCCATTCACAGAAATACAATGACAGTCACAAACATGTAATATATATTTGCATTTATTCGTACATTCACATTTGCAGTACAACCTCAAGTTGGCATTTGCAACTTCTCAAATCTGTCACTGCAAGTTCAAATTTCGCGCCGTGACTTTTGCTACTCTTTTCGCGATATATGAGGTGCAAAACTAACGTGTGCACTTGCAGCTCAGTGGCGGCGAGAGAGAGAGAGAGAGAGGGGGGCGGGGGCGGGGGTGTTCAAACGAGCCGTTTCATTGGTTGGCGCCTAGCCAATGAAATGGGACTTCTATTGTACGCGATGATGTCACGAAACCCGCCTCCTCGTGGATGTTCTGCAACGCTAACATGGCTTAATGCATTAGACTGATAAATAAATAAATGATATTATCAAACTTAGTAAACACCATACTAATAATGCATACTGCCGATTTTGAAATAAAAAAAATTGGGGGAAAAATAGGAAATATGACGTTGTGCCCTTTGCAACCCATCCGCCTCTCACACGTCGGCTTCCCTCACTGCCACTCGCTCTCGCCGGTCTTCATGGGTAACGCACCCGAGCGGAGTTTAAAGCTCAGAGTGATTGATTAAGTGCCGGTCAGATCAGCGACGGACAATAGAGAGTAGGAAAGGGCCATCCATCAACATGAAGGCCGATGCCAGCGCCAAGCACACCAGATAAATGAGCGCAGCCACACGAGGAAGATGCGACACCAGTTCCTCCTCCGACTGAGGGAACATCATGAACATCGGGATCCCCGTTTCTGGAGCAACATGGAGTTTCCACCTCAATTATGCATGAGAATCAAAGTGTGTGTCGTCATCAAGGCCTGATTCAAGATTCTGTTTGTGTGTGTGTGTGTTGGGAGGGGGGATGGATGCATATCTATGTGTACGTCTGTGTGTGTGTGTGTGTGTGTGTGTGTGTGTGTTGGGAGGGGGGATGGATGCATATCTATGTGTATGTCTGTGTTTGTGTGTGTTTTGGGGGGGGGTGGATGCATATGTGTATGTGTGTGTGTGTGTGTTGGGAGGGGGGGTGGATGCATATGTGTGTGTGTGTGTGTGTGTATGTGATGGGGACGGATGCATATATGTATGTTTGTGTGTGTGTGTGGGGGTGCGTGTGTGTATGTCTTGTGTGTTTGTGTGTTGGGAGGGGGGGACGGATGCATATATGTATGTATGTGTGTGTGTTGGGGGGGGGGTGGATGCATATGTGTGTGTGTGTGTGTGATGGGGGGACGGATGCATGTGTGTGTGTGTGTGTGTGTTGGGGCGGGGCGGGGCGGGGGGGGGGGGCGATGCTTGTGTGTGTGTGATGGGGGACGGATGCATATGTGTGTGTGTGTGTGTGTGTGTGTGTGTGTGTGTGTGTGATGGGAGACGATGCGTGTGTGTGTGTGTGTGTGTGTGTGTGTGTGTGTGTGTGTGTGTGTGATGGGAGACGGATGCACATGTGTGTGTGTGTGTGTGTGCACATATGTGTGTGTGTGTGTGTGTGTGTGTGTGTGTGTGTGTGTGTGTGTGTGTGTGTGTGTGTGTGTGTGATGGGAGACGGATGCACATGTGTGTGTGTGTGTGTGTGCACATATGTGTGTGTGTGTGTGTGTGTGTGTGCACATGTGTGTGTGTGTGTGTGTGTGTGTGTGCGTAACAATAATTGTTTATTGTTTATTATTGCAAAAACTATTGTTTTGTCATAATTAAAGAAGATACAGAAGGAAACTCAAAATATTGTTACACAATAGGGGTCCTTTGAGTCAAAAGCCTGAGAACCGCTGCATTAGATTCATCAGTAACCGCTAAACTGTATTGCATAGCAAGGTATGCTAATGTCTCAGACCAGCGCAGGTCAGGAGGCCACGAGATGAACACCAAACACACGGCCGAACACATAAACAGTGGAAACTATGATTGCTAGTGTGATGCTGTGCAGAAGCCTGAGAGCGAACATCTGCTGTCGAGAAGAGCCTCCACACTGAAGCATTCACATCACGTGTGTGGGATTTCACAGCACAAACCTGAACTGCAGTCACTAGCCAGACACAATCCAGTTTAACCAGCTCATTTGCATAATTCCTTCAGCAAACTGGTTGCTAAAACAATACAGACATCACATAAACAACATCACCAGCAGGAGCAGTTCTTCTGTCCCGTCCTCTCTCTGATCTGTCAGACGCCAAAGATAGAGCCGAGTCAATCACACCCGCATAATCACGCTAATATGATGATGTGGTGATCAAGAAACATTTCTCATTATTATCAGTGTTGAAAACAGTTATTAACGTTTTTATTTCAGGATTCTTTGATGAATAGAAAGTTCAAAAGAACAGTGTTTATCTGAAATAGAGAGCTTTTGTAATTTTGGGGGGTGGGAGGGGGGAATAAAATAAATGAATACCGTTATTCATCAGGGAATAATTAAATTGATCAAAAGTGACAGTAAAGACATTTATAATGTTTCAAAAGCTTCTATTTCAGATAAACACTGTTCTTTTGAACTTTCTATTCATCACAGAATCCTGAAACAAATTTCTGTTTTCAACACTGATAATAATCATAAATGTTTCTTGAGCATCAGATCCTCATATTAGAGTGATTTCTGAAGGATCATGTGACACTGAAGACTGGAGTAATGATGCTGAACATTCAGCTTTGATCACAGGAATAAATTACACTTTACTAGATATTCACATAGAAAACAGATGATTTACATTGTCATAATATTTAACAATATTACTGTTTTTTATCAAATAAACACAGCCTTGGTGAGCAGAAGAGCCTTCTTTTAAAAACATGAAAAATCGTACCGATCCAAAACTTTAGTTTGACAAACAAAATAAGCTCTACGCAAGGTTTGATTTCTCAAGCACTGAAGCCATTTCAAGGTCCAGAAGCTTTTAAAACAAAAGATGCATGAAAACTACACTGAGATCCAATAGCAAACAGCTCAAGGCCAAGCTTTGCATTAAACAGCCTGAATAAAGCATTCGCTGTTGAAGAAAGATCCTCGTCGTAATGAAACACTCACACGCCCTGTGGAGTAATGTGTGTGTGTGTGTGTGTGTGTGTGTGTCCTACCGTCTTTCCGATAGAGCGCGATCTCCACCTTCCTCTCCTCGGAGCCGAGCAGCGCCTGCGCCATCTGGGCGATGGCCAGCCGGCGTGTGTGTGTGCCGTAGAGGAAGCTGCAGGTGCAGGGCTTCTGCATGACCTCGGCCCGCGTGTAGCCGCACATGTGGCAGAAGCCATCGTTGCAGAAGATGATGGCGCAGTTCTCCACGCGCGCGTTCGCTATGATGAACTTCCTACCTGTGAGAGAGAGGCGGGAAACAGGCGCTGTGAATCATGGGGCAGTTCGTGTTTGCTTTGCTAAATGTACTTCACTTGTGCAGTCTGGGCCTGTTTTCAGTTTATTCTGAGCAATTACTAGATACATTGTTAGCATATCAGATACCCTGGGAAATAATAATAATTGCCTAGAAAATACATATATGCATTTGTTTGTTTGTTTGTTTGTGTGTGTGTACGCGAGTGAGTGTGCAAGTGTGTGAGCAAGTTAGTGTGTGTGTGTGTGTGCATGAGCGAGTGAGTGTGCACGTGTGCGAGTAAGTGTGTGTGTGTGTGTGTGCATGCGAGTGAGTGTGCACGTGTGCGAGTGAGTGTGTGTGTGTGTGTGTGTGCACGAGTGAGTGTGTGTGTGTGTGTGAGTGTGTGTGTGTGTGTGTGTGTGTGTGAGTGAGTAAGTGTGTGTGTGTGTGTGTGAGTGAGTGAGTGTGTGTGTGCACGAGCGAGTGTGTGTGCACGAGCGAGTGTGTGTGTGCACGCAAGTGAGTGTGCACGTGTGCGAGTGAGTGTGTGTGTGTGTGTGAGCGAGCGTGCGTGCGTGAATGCGTGAATGCGTGAAACAATGACACATCATCTGTCATTACATCATTACTGATTTGTATGTGGTTTTCACTGACGCCACTCAAGTCACAGCAAAACCTCATCTATGTTAGCCAGCTATATAACATTCTCCTGGTGACAAATCAAGAAGAGTAATGTAGAAAAAATCACAGAAGCCCGACTTTAAAGGCATAAAAATGACGATCAGGTATATCAGGTTTCACATTTCCAATGGCAAAGCATCACCGGCCTGAAAGACCGAAACTGAGTCACTGAACAGCTGAACTCGACTCGGCTCCTGCTAACCTCAAACATACACATTAGCATCGGCGCTCTATCACTGGGACAGACACGTGTGTGTGTGTGTGTGTGTGTGTGTGTGTGTGTACATGTGACGACACAGCGATGACCTTCACACGGGAGCTTGTGCCAACCGTTTATATCACTAGCTTTATATCACTCCCTGCGCTGAAGAGCCACAGCAATCAGGGTTTGACGGATGAGCTGACACACACACACACACACAAACACACACACAGGAGTTTGAAGAAGAGCTTCGTGATGTCCTGGAGACTCCTGTCATCTCTCATGAGACGCAAACACACACCGACTGCAAACACACAACACACGCTGACTGCAAACACACCAGAAAGTGAAGTCAGCAATTTTAGATTACACCCATGGAGTTAAACTGAGGATGTTTGAGCTATGGGGAAGAGAACGGAAAACAAATCTAGGGTGAAACTGGCCCCAAAAAGAGGGGAAAAAAAAGAAAAGAAAAAAAAAAGATAAAATGTAATTATTTATTTTAATTTTTGCAAAAAAAAAAAAAGTATATAAATATATAATAATTTATTTATTTATTCTTTTTTATACAGTAATCTGTGTATAATATTTTATATCCAATATAAATATAATATTTATTATTAAACATATTTATAATATAAACATTATAAATATATACAAATATAATAAATATATAATATGTATTTATTTTAATTTTATATGTTTTTCTTGTGGTAATTTGTGCATATCTTAATAATATATTAATATACATCTTAATAATAAATAATATACACTCACCAGCCACTTTATTAGGTACCCCATGCTAGTAACGGGTTGGACCCCCTTTTGCCTTCAGAACTGCCTCAATTCTTCGTGGCATAGATTCAACAAGGTGCTGGAAGCATTCCTCAGGGAGTTTGGTCCATATTGACATGATGGCATCACACAGTTGCCGCAGATTTGTCGGCTGCACATCCATGATGCGAATCTCCCGTTCCACCACATCCCAAAGATGCTCTATTGGGTTGAGATCTGGTGACTGTGGAGGCCATTTTAGTACAGTGAACTCATTTTCATGTTTAAGAAACCAATTTGAAATGATTAGAGCTTTGTGACATGGTGGAAGTAGCCATCAGAGGATGGGTACATGGTGGCCATAAAGGGATGGACATGGTCAGAAACAATGCTCAGGTAGGCCGTGGCATTTAAACGATGCCCAATTGGCACTAAGGGGCCTAAAGTGTGCCAGGAAAACATCCCCCACACCATTACACCACCACCACCAGCCTGCACAGTGGTAACAAGGCATGATGGTTCCATATTCTCATTCTGTTTACGCCAAATTCTGACTCTAACATCTGAATGTCTCAACAGAAATCGAGACTCATCAGACCAGGCAACATTTTTCCAGTCTTCAACTGTTCAATTTTGGTGAGCTCTTGCAAATTGTAGCCTCTTTTTCCTATTTGTAGTGGAGATGAGTGGTACCCGGTGGAGTCTTCTGCTGTTGTAGCCCATCCGCCTCAAGGTTGTGCGTGTTGTGGCTTCACAAATGCTTTGCTGCATACCTCGGTTGTAACGAGTGGTTATTTCAGTCACTGTTGCCCTTCTATCAGCTCGAACCAGTCTGGCCATTCTCCTCTGACCTCTGGCATCAACAAGGCATTTCCGCCCACAGAACTGCCGCTCACTGGATGTTTTTTCTTTTTCGGACCATTCTCTGTAAACCCTAGAGATGGTTGTGCGTGAAAATCCCAGTAGATTAGCAGTTTCTGAAATACTCAGACCAGCCCTTCTGGCACCAACAATCATGCCACGTTCAAAGTCACTCAAATCACCTTTCTTCCCCATACTGATGCTCGGTTTGAACTGCAGGAGATTGTCTTGACCATGTCTACATGCCTAAATGCACGTAGTTGCCGCCATGTGATTGGCTGCTTAGAAATTAAGTGTTAACGAGCAGTTGGACAGGTGTACCTAATAAAGTGGCCGGTGAGTGTATAATATACACACACACACACAAATTAAGCCTTTTTTGCATTGTGGTGTTATTTTAATGACAATCAAAGCACATTTCCCCTCAAATGCACAAGACAATTTTTAAAAATGTTAAAACACATTTTTAAAATTGTAAACATTATTATGTATTTAGTTGCATGTCAAGCTAGTTCCTTCAATGATAATTAGTCATGATGACGTTATAAGTGTGCGTATATTAAATATGCTTTTCCCGAAAAAGCAACTATAGAGAAAAGCCATAACCGCTTCATCTCGGCAGCCTGCGTTAATAACTGGAAATCCACATAATTTCCATCCCATATTTGGGTTCCTCACAAAAGCACCGGTGATAAATCTTGTTCAAGGACAGTAAGGAGAGCCGGACGCTCTCCTCAAACTCTGTAATGGATGTCTGATGTTGATGTGTCACTGAGACGAACTTATAATTTTAGCTAAGTTTAGATTTTAATCTTTAGTTCTGTGCTTATGCACAAAAGAAAAGACTAATTACAACTCAGTGTGCAAAGTAATAATTGAAAGGCCAATATGAAAATAAACGCATGAAAAAATATCACAGAATATAGAATATGAATCACTTATGGTTTGATTTTTATTTAACATTCGATCGATGTTTATTTAATGTGAGTTTGTAAATAAAAATCTTACATTTCCTCGAAAGTAAATGGTTTATAAATCAAATGCAACTACAGCTGAAATTACGCACATTATTTGAAAAGATCAGGCCAGTGTTTAGGATCTTTTATAGTTTTTATTAATATTTGTAATTAATTTTTATTTTTCTGTTTTAATTAAAATTTTGGGTAATATTTGTTGTGTTTTTGTCCATTTTTATTAGATTTTAAAAAAAAGATGTCTATTTATTCATTTTTATTTCAGTTTTAGTTATTTTAGTTCATCAAATTAAACTGAGAAAATTGGCAACTAGCTGATATATGAATGATATATTTTTCATGTATTTTATTTATTTCAGTTAGCGCTTATTTTATTTCAAGTAACAAAAAAAAATGTTTGTATGGTTTTAGTTTTCATTTTCATTTTATTTAAATTTCCCCTGTAGTCAGTTATTCTATCCCTCAAAACTCATCTTTCATCACCAAAATTACATATTTAAACGTTTTTTCCTTGTAAAAAATTCTTCATGCCTTAAAATATCTTGAATGTAACTCGACACCCTTGCCTCATTTAGTATGCGCGGCTCTATGAATATGCAAATGAGCCCCGCCTCCACTCACTCACTCAGCTCAGAGATCCACTGGTTGACGATCACACGTTGATCTGATTGGTTACAAGGTCGTTTGTGACGTCAGAAACACCAGCGATTTCAAACCGTGTTTTTGAGACTGTCTTTGGTTCACTGCAGTTTTAAGGAGAAAATACTCAGCAATGCTGTCGACTTATGAACTTACACATGGTGTGTCTTAAACCATATTAATAACACCACATAGACACATAAACAACAGGGGGACTTTAACTGCAATAACCGAAAAAAATAATATTTCAAAACAGCACCACCTTAAAAACACTAACAATTGAATGTGTTAGCATATGGCGCCATAAATGACACGTATCTGTCTCTCGTGAAGGGAAATCTTTAAACAGCTGTATTGCTCTTGCAGGGATGGCCGTTAGGTAATTAGTAAGAAAGCAGCGCATTATTGATGCGCTCCGACACGTTCCTCCAGGCAACAGAGAAAACAATCACAACAGAAGCTGGTTCTGTTTCTAGCAGCTGCTCAACACAACACACAACACACAACACACACACTGTCTCCGTCCGGCTCTCAGTCCATCTGTCTCTCTGAAATGAGAACATTTGCAGGTCATTCATATTTATTATTTCATTCATACTTCTCAGAGGCCTTAACTTCACTAAACTCAGCATTGCGGTTTTCCCTCACAGACACGTAAAAAACTCAACATGTGCGGTTCATAAACTGTTCCACTCGATATATCCGGTAGATAAAGGCAGAGGCTAGATAGACATTTCAAATGAGCCATTAGATGTCACATTACTGACAAATACATAAAGCGGACAAATTTCTCTCCATTTGCACATAATGCTGTAGATTTTATCCCAGCACTCAATCTGGAAAATAAATGTCTCTCCTCCTGAGAGGAACCAGAACCCGCCGTTTCCATCAACGACAGGTGTTTGTGGTTCTGCTAGCCGAACGTTAAGCATTTGAATCGCTAAACGAACACAATAGTGACTTGGTTTGATGATGATAAATGACAATAATCAGCCTAAGACTGAAAATGGAACGTTTGTCAAATAGAAGTTGATATCACATCATGTAAATTATGCTATGAAAATGTAAATAGATTTAAAATATGTTAATATGTACATTATGTAACATATTAGATAAGAATAAAAAAATGTAGGGATGCACCGATATGAAAATTTTGGCCGATACCGATAACTCTTTATATTTAAAAAACCGATAACCGATATATAAATCTAAATCCAAGTTTTTACATAATTTTTGAGAGACTGATTACAAAAACAAAAGTCTCACCATTAAAAGCCGTTTCCCAAGCACACAATTATAATAATGTTTTCATTATAATTTTATGTAGCCGATATTACAGATTTTGTGTTGCACTGAACCGTATTTTCCAATCAAGTGATTCCAATCATATTTAATCAATTCAAAACCATCATGTTGAACAGTGCGCATCTGAAGTGTCTCAGCTGAAGGAAGTAATCGATTATTTATCGGCTTTATTAAATCGACTACATTTTTTTATTGGGCCGATAACAATAACTTTAAAAATGAACATATCGACCGATACCGATATGGTGGCCGATATATCGTGCGGCACTAAAAACAATAATATCTCTAGATGTCTATATTTAAAATAGCAAATTATGTTTTAAACTCATTTCGACGGAATAACGGTATCATTATAAATTTGCACATTTTCCTGCCAAAAACAAACAGTGGATAGAAAAAATGTAAAATGTGATGACAGATGTTGACATCATTAGCTATTAGTCATATACATCTATACATCTATAAGTAAAGCAAAGCAAAATAAAAAAGCAACTAGAGAGTTAGTAAATCACCCAAAACATTTGAGAAGAATTTCCCCTGGACAGCAGAAATGAGAGAACTTTATTAAACCGGATATCTATAACTGATACTGACAGTGCTGACTATGGGAAATACATTAAACTATTGCCTCCTCCAGCGTCTCTCTTCCCCTCAGTAGAGTCATGTCAACTGCATTTATCCTTTAAGTGCTTTTACATGATGGATGTTAGCGCCTTCAAAAGGGCGTCAGATAAAGGCCAGAAGCAACCGCTTGAGTCTTGAGTAAGTGACAGACGCTTCACGGGTCAGCAGGGAGATTTTTAAAGGTGAGAGTTTAGGTGTGGAATAAAGAGGTGATATTTGCTCACAGAGATGCTACTTTCACTGCTGCGGATAAAAGCTCTTCCTTTTCGCTGAGGCCGTATTTAACATTTACGTTACTTTTAGATGCTGTTTTTTTTTCAAATGAGAGTTTAAGACAGGCAAGTAAAAATGCTGGAGACTCTACTACACTGAAATGAACATTTTTGCCGATACCGATAAATAGGGTTGGGTATCGTAACAAAATGTTCGATACCAATACCTTGACTTATTTTAGGCTTATTTAAGACAGACTTGCGCTGCATCCTTTTTTTGAAGTGATTCCAATCATATTTCAAGCAATTCAAAACCATCATGTTGAACAGTGCGCATCTGAAGTGTCTCAGCTGAATGAAATAATCCATTATTTATCGGCTTTAATATATCGACCAAATTTTTTTAGCAGGCCGATACCGATAACATTAAAAATGAACATAAATCGGCAGATACCGATATGGTGGCCGATATATCGTGCATCCCTAGTAAATATTGATATTTGAAGCTCATTGTTCAATCTAAACTGTGGTTTTAATTGTTCGGATATCTAATCTTGATCTCCACGCTGATGGATAAAAAAAAATAATCATCATCATCAGCAGGAGTTTGGGTTCGTCCTGAGACCAACAGAAGAAGACAAAACTTCAATGAGTGTCCTGAAGATAGGATGATCTTATGAAGAAACCACAGGAGAATAGAGTCAGTTCTGCCAATACACTCTTAATCTAGAGATTGGAAAGTGGGATTCTCATGTCTGGTTGTCTGACATTAGCAGGCTTCAGACGGTGTACATCAGAGAAACAGCCACAGGCGCTCTGAAGATAGACAGAGTGGGCAGGAAAAGAGAAACTTTAACATAAGTGTGTGTGTGTGTGTGTGTGTGTGTGTGTGTGTGTGTGTGTGTGTGTGTGTGTGTGTGTGTGTGTGTGTGTGTGTGTGTGTGTGTGTGTGTGTGTGTGTGTGTGTCAAACCTATATACAGAACGAACCCTGCGACCAAAATAAGATGCATCACAGAAGAGAGAGAAAGAGACTGACTGAGGGAAACCGAGGCGTTGAAAAAGAGAAAGGATGAATGATTCAGAGAAAACACCCTAATTAACATCTCTCGAGTTCTTTGCTGTCTCTTTATACAAGGTTTAAACTGATCTCTGAGTCGAGGGCTAATAAAAGCCAAAGCACAACCAGTCAAGACTTTAAAGGAACAGATCACTCAAAAACTCTGATGTCAGCTTGACTGACAGATTAAAATAGCTTTAAAAGCTTTCAAGTTTAAAGGTTATGGTTTCAAAGTTATACAAGCCTAAAAAAACAGACAGATAAAGAGATGCTCTGGTGCTTTAAAGACCCCAAAACACTGATCTGAAGACCTCTGAAGAACGATTCTTATCTCTACATAGTTATGCATAATTAACTATACAGAATAGCAAACTCGAGATAGATTGAAATTGTAAGATAGATGGATATATAGATGGATATATAGATAGATAGATAGACAGACAGACAGACAGACAGATAGATAGAGTCACTAACAGACACACAGAAAGAAAGGAAGATTTGAATGGAGGAAAGTGAACTCATCTTCTTCTTTTATCTGTGAGGAAGGAACAAGCCGTGTCTCCTGAGAAAACAGAACAATGCATTTAGCAATGAGGAAGAGCTGAAAGAAAACGGCAAAGAAAACAGCAAAACCTCTTTGTGTGGCTTTAACAAGGCGAGAGTGAATGCAGTTAATTGTACGAGTGTGTTTTATACGAGTGTGTGTGCTCTTTCTCCTGCCAGCTTGTCTTGCAGATGTGAATAACACAAGAGACTGCTATCAGACACAACAAGCTCACAAAAAAACAGCCATATGTGCATATATGCACACTAGAGGTCGACCGATAGTGGATTTCACCGATACCGATAACTTGGTTTGGCCGTACTTGCCGATAACCGATTAATCAACCGATAGTTTTTAAAATGGATACTGGATAAAAAACAAAAATAACACATATAACTAATGCAAATAGCTTAATATTTGACATTAAGCATCTAGTAAACCAATTAATTACTTTATAATGATATCTAGTGCTGCCGCGATTAGTCGACTTAGTCGACGTAATCGACCATGCAAATTAGTCGACGGCAATTTTTTTAGTCGACGTGTCGTTTTACTATTGACCGCTATTTATTTTTGGTCTCCCGTCACAAACGGCTCACTGTAATTCACCTCCACACACCAGTCTGTGCGCCGTGTGCGCCCTGCTGGTTTATCTGCTATCATTTTCCTTCACGTTCCTGCCCGCCTTCACTGCTTTGATATGAAAAATTGCGGAGGCAGGTGACGGAGCAGGTGACGGAGGCAGGTGACGGAGCAGGTGACGGAGCAGGTGACGGAGGCAGGTGACGGAGCTTTCACAGTGGGCTCGTTTGCTGCGGTCCGAGTCTGAGCGCGAGCGCGATTGTTCCCGGCGCCCCCCGCAGCGTTGGTCTGGTTTCACACTCAATTCTATCGAACCCTGTTGAGTTTGCGTGCATCTTATGCCATCGCAAACGTGCACGGCGCATGATAGAAAACAGAACGCAGGTCAATATATTGTGTTTTTCAAACGGACTCTTTTGAGGAGACAGTGGATTTCCAAATGTGTTGCCCTGATTCCACGCGCAATGCGCGAATACACTGCAGGCTCAACTCTCGCGTATTAGGGGTGGAACGGTACATGTATTCGTATTGAACCGAAACGGTACGGGCGTCACGGTTCGGTGCACGAATTTGCACGCAGAATACACGGTACAAATAAAAAAAAAAACCTCTTAAATAGCGATAAATTTCGCTCTATTCGCTTTTGGTGTGACTGTTAACGCAGCAATGAACAGGCTGCGATCAAGATTGCAATGCAGGAGTGTGTGTGTCTGTGTGCGCGCGAGAGAGAGAGAGAGAGAGAGAGAGAGAGGCGCGATGAACAGTGTGTGTGTGTGTGCGAGAGAGAGAGAGGCGCGATCGAACAGTGTGTGTGTGTGTGCGCGCGCGTGCGAGAGAGAGAGAGGCGCGGGCGCGGGCGCGAATCACGCGATGAACAGTGTGTGTGTGTGTGTGTGTGCGCGCGCGTGCGAGAGAGAGAGAGAGGCGCGGGCGCGAATCGCGCGATGAACAGTGTGTGTGTGTGTGTGTGTGTGTGTGTGTGTGTGTGTGAGAGAGAGAGGCACGGGCGATCGAACAGTGGAAACGTAAAAACATACTCCGTCATTTTTTTCATACAGGACATCATTAAAACTGAAAATTGTTTACTTATATTTGTGTACACTGGCAATAAAACACAACATTGTGCTTTTGTCACACTCTAAACTCTTGTCAAACTGTAACCTACAACTGTTAACAAAAGTTTTTATGGTAGTATTATTTTATACGGAAATCAATTATTTATAATTCAGATGCGAATAAAGTTAGTTAAATAAAATGAAGGAAAACAAATATCTTGATCTGAAATAGCTAATTAATTTTAAATTCATTCAGGTACAATTACCAAACATATCTCAAGATCTTTTCGTCTTTTTAATAATTTAATTAATAAACTAATTATATAAAACTACTGTCAGTGCACTACAAATAAACTGGTTCTATGCCTTTATTAATAAAACTTATTTAAAAAAATACAAGGTTTAAGACATTTATAAAAATGCCTTCTGCATTTTTGCTTTGCTTTTCCCTCCATTGTACCGAAATCGTACCGAACCGTGATGTCTGAACCGAGGTATGAACCGAACCGTGACTTCTGTGTACCGTTCCACCCCTATCGCGTAGGTTACTTAACTTCCTGAACAAGCGCTCCCGAGTCCGTGTTGCTTTCACATTCACGCGAACCGCGGCACGGGCCCGCCATGCACGCAAGTGTAAACGCGAGCTACATAACTGCGTCACGTGCCTGCCTGCTTTCAGCAATATTATGAAGCTGCAGACTCGGAGCCTGCATCTACAGTCCCCCACCGAGAGTCCCGCATTCTCAGACCCCTCGTTTTTCGAACACAGCGCCTCCTGCTGTTCGAAAGATCGTATAACACCCCAAATAAATGATCCAATAAATATTTGCGTTCCCTGCTTAATGCATGTGCCAAAAAAAAAACTCATTGCGATGGAAGGGATACAATTGCAGATTGAACTCTCTTCTGAAAAATAGTATGTGATATTATATTGCTACAATGTTTTTTTTATATTTTTTTTATTCAAATTCCAATTTTTCTTTCAGTTCAATAATGTTCTAATTAACATGACCATGCTAACATTGCAAAATCTGTTTTTTGATATTTTGAATGCGAAGCAAAACAAATCAGAATAGACAAAACACCAATAATAAACAATTCTGTACTTTATTTAATGATCACCTAAACATCATCTTGCTGTAAAGAAAAAAGGAAGAAAAAACTGTGTTCGTGACTTTACTTTTCGTCTTCAATTGCATTAAAAAAAACTAATTTATAAGTCGCTTTGCATAATCATAAAATGATATGTTGCTGGGTTCGGCAGGGGCGACTCCATCGATGTATGGTGTACCCTGGAATAGCCTACAACAGTATAGGCCCGATAGCACATGTCTTATGATGTTTCAAAAAAAAAAAAAAAAAAAAAAAAAATATGTTTGCAAATGTTACCTTCATGTTGCACTGCTCTGTTGAAGTGTCCCTTGAGATGTTTTTGAAATTTGGACAACTTTGTGGGTTTGAAATATGAGGGGGCACAAAATGGGCAGTGAAAATAACTGCAGCATTTATGACATATCTACAAAAAGTCCAAGGTTAAAGGCTAACGTTAGCTATCAAAATATTTTCGGGGGGAAGAGGGTGAAAAACATACATTAACGGCTCAAATCCTGTTACAAACTATCTTTACAAATATTAAATGGACTATTCATATGTTGTATCGATGAGCTAAATTAGTTTTATTAAAAAATAAATCAAACGAGTAGGCTACTACGATTCGCTAAATAAAATTGAAGATAGCCTACTCACGTTTTGGCTTAAGTTCTTCACATGTTCTTCACATGTTTATCCGATACAATTTGATAGGAGGCGCTGTCTCGAAAAGCGAGGGGTCTGAGAATGCGGGACTCTGGGTGCAGGGGGACTGTAGATGCAGGTCTCCGAGTCTGCAGCTTCATACTACTCGCTTTCAGCGCAACTCATAGTGGGCTAGTCCAGACTCTTTCAATTCAATTCCAATTTATTTGTATAGCGCTCGGCTTTTCACAGAAAATGCATTGCATCTACTTTACTATTCAGAGTGATGTTATCAGTAATGCTTTTCAGAAATGTACATAAATTAATCATTATTAGCTTACTGTACATTTTTTAAGGCAGAACAAAGAGCTAATTTAAGTAATACATACAGGGCTCGAATTTCGGCGCGGGATTGCGGGTATTGCGCATAATTCTAATCATTCCCGCAGGTCTCTCATTTATAATGCGGGAAATTCCCGCAATCGTAATCCACACAGATAATAAAATCAAATCATTCTTTTAACAAATCTTCCAGACGTAATTTCACAAACAGCGTTGATCGTGAGTGCACTGTAAACCCTAATGCTCAAAATAATTAATTGGTTTGAGTAGGACAAACTTAAATTAAACAAATTAGTTCAGTCAAATTAACTTTTATGAGTATTTAGCACTTTCTTTTTCTTTCAAGTTCACTGAACTGATATATTTTAAGTAAACTGAACTGTTTCATTGGTTTGAGTTTTATGAAATTATTTATTTTAATTTAGACGAACTTAAGTTTAACTGAAACAGCTGGGATGTCTATTTCCCAGCATGCTTTGCCGATGGCACTCGAAAGGGAGAGTAAATGCTAAAATTAAGTGTAATATAATGTTTTTTTGTGTGTAAGATTAATGTTATATGTGAGATTTAGTAGTGATTCATGTTTTGTTATGCTAATTTAGAAGAATTTCTGTTAATGTTGGCTTTAGGATAGTTACCATCATGGTGACAAGTGGTGCGTGCAGATTGATTTGAGAGCAAATAATCCATTTATATTGCTGTGCTCATACAGCAAGTGTTTCTGTATAACATACTATTGCTAATATGTTAGCATTTACTATGTTAGCAGATTAGCTTTTTAAAGCTAACTAAGTTTATACTAATAAAAGTATTTTGAGTTCTGCCAACTTATTTGGGTTTACAATGTACTCCATAGATTTAAGTTATATTAGTACTATTAACTTTATTTACCCAAGTTATCTTAACAATAAGTTATTGAGTTACTTGAACACAAATCAAATATTTTTTTAAGCTTAAATTGTTTGAGTTAATAAACTTAAATGATTTAAGGCAATCGGTTTCCTCAAACGGTTTGAGTTGAACTAACTCATCAGGTTTTACAGTGTGTTTAGTGGTGCCGCGCGTCTATCTCTTCTCTCATAATGTGTTGTGCAAGGCAGGCATCAAGCGCTGCATGCGGCGATAATACACACTCGCGTTTTGGAGTCGGGACCATAGACTGTAAGGTCGGGACATGACAGAATATTCACTTGCACAATCGGGCCAGCAGTGCATCGTGACTGAAGTCTTTTTAAGTCCATTTTAAACATTCAAGTGATTTTAAACTAATCAGTGCTCGCGCGCTCTCTGAGAGATTATTTTCTATGCGCACATTCATAGAAAATCCGCCTCAAAAACAGCTGGCCAGTAACTATTTTTCGCGGATTTTATTGCTTTAACACGCAAAATTGTCAATTTCGGTCTTTGTGAGTAGGCTATACTCTAAATATAGTCGGTTTTGTCTTTAATAAGCATAAAACGCATGCCAGTATAATGAACACAGGATCCGTGCACTAGCTCTTAAAGTGACGGCAGCCATATGTGTCTGTCATTAATTTTGTTGTCAAAACAAAAGATAGCTTTAAGTTAAAGCAATCAGGATTAATAGCCTATGTATTTAATTTATTCAGGACTAAAATACTACCCAGTGTTATTTTCCATTTGATTACTTTATTCAGTTTCTGTATTGTTAGACCTATTCAAAACTTTTCTCTTTAATTATCTTTATTTGTATCTTTATTCTATTGTATTTATTTGTGCTACTTTTTTCAATTTAATTAAACAATTTAAATCAAGCTTCCTTGTGATGTGTAAATTCTTAACAACAATATTACCCCATTGTAAAAATGCATTGAGCGCAAACATTTAGGCAAGATAAATGTAATAATTTTGTTTGGAAAAAATGACCCCCCCTCCCCTTCTCCCCCTCAAACAAAAAAAATCCCCCCCTTGAGAATCATCTGAGGGGGGATTTCCCCCCCATTTTCCAAAACGAAATTCAGGCCCTGACATACATGTTTGTTATTAGAGGATTAGATTAGGACTCTGACTAATAAGGTATAGCCTAATGGAAATGCAGATACTTATGCTTAGATTGTTAATACATAATGTTTTTGAACAGGTGACATTTTATGTTTTGGCCCTTCAGTTGAGTTCAAAATAAAATGGACACAACGAAATAAACACTTGATTTTTTTTTAATTAGTCGTTTAGATTAGTCGACTAATCGAAAAATTAGTCGAAAGATTAGTCGTTAGAAAATTAATCGTTAGTGGCAGCACTAATGATATCCTCCTGGGACCCAAGAATAGACTTTTATCCACTGTAGTGGACATTATATTTTAGTGAATTTCTCTGACATCATACATGTCACATGACACAACCTGGGTGTCCTGTAAAGAGCACATTCAGGACTTTTCAGAGATACCAAATGTTTGGAGGTTTCACCATGAAAACAACTTCTGGTAACGCTTTAGATTACAGCCCGGAAAGTACTGGGTAATTAAAGCAATTTTACAGCGTAACCTTCGGTAATTATAGTGTACCTATAAAGTACTTACAATATAAGTATAAGGGAACAATGTTTTAAGTTTGGGGAATAAAGGGGTAACAACCAGGAGAATTAAAATGTATTAATATTGTGAGTATTATAGAACTAAGGGGTACTTATTCTACTATTATGATACAACAATCTTACATTTGTGATCAATTTAGCAAGAACATACACTGCGTACCTTTTTGTAATAATGGTGAACCAGTACATAGGCTTTATAAATAGATATAATAGATATGTACCCTGTAATTTTTAAAATGTAATCTTTTTAACAAAAGTGCACTGAAAACGAAAACTATTGCAACTTTTGCTTAAATATTGGGGATACTCTTGTTTCATGTAGCTTGTTACCCTCTTGTTCCATGTAGTTACAGGGTAAGTGTGACATTGCGGGCTGTAAATTAAAGTGGTGCTTGTTACCCTCTTGTTCCATGTAGTTACAGGGTAAGTACAATAAAAATACACAATCTTATATCACTGACTCGGAAACCTTTATTTATTATACAAGCACCACTTACCCTGTAAACACATGAAACAAAATATATTTCCCAGTATTTAAAAAAATTGCAATAGTCTTAGCTTTTCTTGCCTTGAAACATGTTAGCCCAAACTTAAACATCTGCACTTTTGCTATAAAAAATATAGCAATCTGCAAACCCTGTCATTTTTAAAAAGCCTATACAGTATGTAATGCCTTGGTACACAATTATTACAAAAAGGTACGCAGTGTATGTTCTCGCTAAATTGCTCCCAAATGTAAGATTGTTGTATCATATAGTAGAATAAGTACCCCTTAGTTCTATAATACTTACAGTATAAATATATTTTTAATTCTCCTGGTTGTTACCCCTTTATTCCCCAAACTTTACATATTGTTCCCTTACATGCAAGTACTTTATAGGTACACTATAATTACCGAAAGTTACCCTGTAAATTCCTCTTAATTACACAGTACTTTCCGGGCTGTAATCTAAAGCGTTACCCAACTTCTCCTTGGTCTTTAAAAATGTCTGACATTAATTTAGTGATCAAATGTAGCATTCTTATGGAAATATGATAATATAGTGTAATTATAATATAAATTGGACTACTTTTCAAATTGTATTTCATAAAACAACATCTCAGGAAAATGTTAAGGGGTTTAAAAAAAACAACTTTCTGTTACAGAACAGGGCATTGATTTCAAACGTGTCCACTGTAGAGGACATCAGGACTAAAATCATGTTTATCAGGCATTCTGGGAGACACAACAAGTGAATATGGAAATAAATTATACATCAATATTCCTATGAAAAGTTAGATATTATTATTAAAATGTTGCCAATTATTACTCCAATTATTACCCTTTATTCTTTCATTAAATGTTGCTCCCAGAACACATTAATGTGCAAATTAGATACAGTGTATAGATACATTGCATTGAATGGGAATATTAACTTATGGCCATTTTACCCACATATTGCAAAAAGTAAAATGGTGTATCAATTCATTCCATTATTTCTTTCATTGAGAATAATCTTTATACAAATTTTGGTTGAAAAAATCCTGAAACCCCAAAATGTATTGGTGATTGAAAAAAAAATCCCATTGTTTTTGCCAAGACATATAATTTCATGTCATTTTATTTTTTAAACAACTTAGTCCTGGCGTCCACTACAGAGGACATAGCATAACGTATGAATAAAATATTATTTTATATATATATGTTTTTTTACCATTTGTTTATTGTGCTCTAAACAGTGTGATGACATGGAAAAAAACTAAATTCAAAAAACTTTTTTTTTCTGGGTCTCAGGAGGATATGGCAACATTTCACTGTCGGTTATCAGCTACCGGTGCCGATCGACCTCTAATGCATACATATAGAAGAACTGAACTGAGCTGGACGATGACATCACTGTTTTCTCCAGAGCGGCCAGATATTTAAATGAACTAAATTAATAACTTTTTTACAACAAAAATGAACCATCACTGAACTTACTTAAAGGTGCTCTATGTAACTTTTCTACTAAAATGAATCCTTTTTTTATTGCCTGTGTGTGAAGGGGTTGCAATCACACATTACAATGATCCACTTGTCGAGTTTTGCTATTACCTCTGAAGGCCAGTATTCCTATTTCTATGTGAAGTCTCCGGGTCGGATTTACCGCGAAATCCACCGGATGTGACGTACATGCGCGCTCCCGAGCCTCTCTCCTATATACAGTCTATTGTAGACGGTCAGGGAGTTACGTCCGGTTAAAGGCGCACGTTTTTCGGCTTATATCTCAGTCAATCTTTGATCAATATTCCCAAGACTCTAATCGTTCGTAGTGCTGGACGGGGCCTTTCGAACGAGCCCACCCCCGAGGTCCAACTCGCCCGGCTCCCCGAGTTATAGCCGTTCGAAATCGGGGGTCCCAGCGAACGGCGATCCGGTAGGGGGCGTCCCCGAGGCCCGCCACTCTAGCGTTCGGGCAAGGGTTCCCCTGGGACCTCCTCCCCCGAATTTGAGCTCTCTGGGTCTTTGCGTTCCAGAGATACGAGCGATTTTCTTCTGAGATCGTGACGTCACCGGCGTCCGCAATTTTGCAGCGCGCCCGATGTTTTTCTGCTAATATCTCCGCGAAAACACCACCAAAAACTATGGAACTTATATGGTTCTTTTCAGCTCGACTAGATGGTCCCAACGAGCTCGGTGCACGCCAAATCCGTCAAGTATTCGCCGAGATATTTGCGTAATAGACGGTATTGTCTATGAGTTCGAGCACGAGCGCTCTTGTAAAATTTGGTTGCAATCTGAAACATCACCACTAGAGGCCGCTAAAAGTTACATAGAGCACCTTTAAGCTGGACTATGACGCTATTTTTTTCTAGAAACAATATTTGTTGCATTATTTTCCTGTTATTACTGTAAAGCTGGTTTGAAACAATCTGTATTGTATCTGTAACAATCTAGGCTATATAATGTAAATAAAGGTGACTTGACTTGACATATGCAAAACAGAAAGCATGTTAATGTGTAAAACAGCGAGTTAAGGGGTAAGGTATAAATCACCAAACTCTTTCTGAACTGCCTTGGCCTTGTCTGGGACACGTCCTGCTCTGTAATTGTACATTACAACATGTTCATTACAATCTGTATCGCTCTGATGTGTAAATAATGCACACTAATATCAGTGCAGGTACATCTACAGCAGTACAGCAACATCTTTACATCAAACTAATGATTGATGTAGAGGGCTTGTGCATTAGAGAACATGATCAACAGAGGCTGAAAGAGAGAATGAGAGAAGACAAGGAAGAACGAACAACTGTATTATGGTGAAATTTAATCACACCAACTCCTCTGACAGCATGCCGATAAGACTGTGATCTCACCCGCTCTCCATTACAGAGAGAGAGAGAGAGAGAGAGAGAGAGTGAGAGAGAGAGCAGAGAGAGAGAGAGAGAGAGAGAGAGAGAGAGAGAGAGAGAGTGAGAGAGTGAGAGAGAGAGAGAGAGAGAGAGAGAGAGAGAGAGAGAGAGAGAGTGAGAGAGAGAGTGAGAGAGAGAGAGAGAGAGAGAGAGAGAGAGAGAGAGAGAGAGAGTGAGAGAGAGAGAGCGAGAGAGCGAGAGAGAGAGAGAGAGAGAGAGAGAGACGTAGCAACCACTCTGCATCCCAGAATACTGGCAGAAGTAGACCATGACAACTCAGCAGCGATGTGACAGAAGCAGGCGATGGAAAAACACAACTTTATATAGAAAACTATAAATACTCCACCCTAACGCTGAGCAAAGTTCAGTGCGGTGGAGAAATGTGCATCTCAAACTCTCCTCTGATGCGTCTCTCTCAACAGATTACATATCTCTGGTAATAACATTACAATGAGATGAGAAAGAAGAACAGAAAACCTGTTCATGAAAAGTTTGGTGTATAGAATGGGTCTGGATGGATTGGATGATGGATGGATGGATGGATGGATGGATGGATGGATGGAGGGAGGGATGGATGGATGGATGGATGGATGGATGGATGGATGGATGGATGGATGAAGGGTCTGGTTGGATGGATGGATGGATGGATGGATGGATGGATGGATGGATGGATGGATGGATGGATGGATGGATGGATGGATGGATGGATGGATGGATGGATGAAGGGTCTGTTTGGATGGATGGATGGAGGGTCTGGATGGATGGATGGATGGATGGATGGATGGATGGATGGATGGAGGGTCTGGTTGGATGGATGGATGGAGGGTCTGGATGGATGGATGGACGGATGGATGGATGGATGGATGGATGGATGGATGGATGGATGGATGGATGGAGGGTCTGGTTGGATGGATGGATGGATGGATGGATGGATGGATGGATGGATAGATGGATGGATGGATGGAGGGTCTGGATGGATGGATGATGGATGGAGGGTCTGGAAAAATCTGAGGTATATTTTTACAGAATATAAAAAATTCTGCCGAAAGCTACAGAACAGAGAAGCAAATGATCACTGCAATTCACAGAAACATATGGATCCAGGCAGAGAAAGCTGGATTTACAGTTATTATTTTATGTCAATATGCTGAATTTAGGGGTAAAATCATAACCTATATATTGTATTGTTATATATTTTATTGACAACTCATAAATTAAATATTTACCATCGTATATTCTTCATAATTGGATGTTTTTCAATAAACACTGACAAAAAACTATAAAAGTTTTAGGGCTGGACGATATGTAAGCAATAAGGTACGAGAGGCTGTGCTGTATCGTGAATAAGTAACGGCTGGAGGGCGTTGTTAGGCACGACGCGAAGCGGAGTGCCTGCAACCCCTTCAGCCGTTACTTATTCACGATACAGCACTTGCCTCGAGTACCTTATTGCTTTTATAAAACGGTTGCCACACAATAAAAATATTAAAGCCGAAAAATATGTATCTATGCAACTTTCATGAAGTAAAATCACTAAAAGCCTGCCTTCCGCTGGAAAAAATAGTCCCGGAACGTGAACAGCAACAGAAGTTACATATATTATTTCGCCAATAGATGGCGGCAAAGACTGTCTTTATGAGTGAGTGAGTGAGTGAGTCTGTAGAGAAGGCTTTTGAAAGGACTCGAACTTGTGATCACGGAGAAGACAGACGCAACTGACAGATGACTAACGTTATGCACGGAAAACCCCATGACTGTTAAAAGGACAAAATATGCAGCGGACATTCAAACGCATTTTTTTATTATGAATATAGGACTGACCTGAAGGAAAATGCTACGTCTACTGTAAATGCAGGTACACTCGCTTACTCGATCTCTCACAATGCTCTGCTCTAGCTTTAAATGAAAAATATCAATGAGATGAAACATCTGTTTAAGTTGCTAAGAGTGGTTGCTAGGGGTGTTGTGTAGTGATACATAGAACCGTTGGGTGAAGCGGTCATAGCCGTGTTTTATCGTGAATAAAGCACAGCTATTGACCAATCAGAATCAAGGATTGGAACTAACCGTTTTATAAGATGATATATAGGCTAAAACATTGATATGAGTGATCACATGGATTTAGACCTATATTGTATTTATATAAAGCGTTCACAGGCAAATTTGCTTTATGTTTTTCCCCGGCGTGGAAATCAGGCTCATATAAATGTCAGGAAACACGATTTCTGCCGCATGTGGATATCCACGATCACTGGATCTCTGGTCAGTTATAAGGAACACTATATCGAGTCCAAGCTTTAGTTTAAACTGATAATCCTTTGTTTTACTGGCGTTTTCTCAGTTTCCTCTATTAAACCCAGTCACTCCGCAGCTCTTCTGCCACTCGGTCCGGCTGAGGGAGTGTGTTCCCGTGGGAAAGTGACGTCAATGCATATCCTCTATTCAAGTCAAGTCACCTTTATTTAAAAAGTGGCATATCAGCTGTGGGACGCATGCATGGGCGTTTTATTTTTGGGTTATTGTTTTGTTGCAGCTTATGTTCTCATCTGACATCTCATATAATCCACTGAACACTGGAGAGAAAACACTTGTTCAGTTTTTAATATTCGGTTGAGGAATCACAACGAGAAGCACACGGTGTTCTTGTGAAACATCAAGGCTAGGAAAACAGATCCAAGCCATCTGGAGAAAAACACTGAAGGAGAAACACTGGCAACTTATGGTCAGTGCAATGACAACGCACACTGAAAAACACTCACTCGCACTCTTCAAAACCGCCACAGCACTTCTCAAACGCTTGCGATGGGTTTTGATAGAGAAGGTAATGTATTATTTAAAGAGCCCGAGGGAGAGACGCGGCGTCTTGAGAGAGGAAGGGTAGTGGTAAGGTTAAGATGGAAAGTGACTTTATTTATGTCATAATTCAGAAGCCATTTCTAATGCTTTGGGTAATCAACTAATTCCTCATTAAATATGCAACTGCAAGACAATTAGTATATGAGTAATAGTATGAAGATCTGATATTTGGCCATTCTTATTGAAATTGTAGGGTGATGTAATTGTTTATTAATAACGCATCAATCATGTATGTGTTAAAGTCCCCCTATAGTCAATCGTTTTATCCCTAAAAAATCCCCAAAATGACATATTTAAATGTTTTTTTCCGTGAAAAAATGTCTTCATGCCTTAAAATAGCTTGAATGTAACTCGACACCCTTGCCTCATTTATTATATGGGTTCTATGAATATGTAAATGAGCCCCGCTTCCACTCACTCACAGCAGCTCAGAGATCACACACGTTGATCTGATTGGTTACAAGGTTGTTTGTGACATCAGAAATACCAAAATACTCAGCAATGGTGTTGACATGAATTTGCACATGGTTTGTAAATTAAAAACACCACATAGACACATAAACAACATTAAAAGCTTGATTTACCCCTCAGGGGGACTTGAACACCTATACAATATTAATAATTCAGAAGTAAAATATGGACTGACATATTATACCCCACTATTATTCACACGGACATCTAACTGAAGACAGTATTCATTATCAAAACAGTCTAAATGTCTGAGGGAATCAATGGAAGACGATCAGCTGATGCACTGAAGAAACCTTTGGATTTCCATATCCCATTATTCCTCACTGGGGCCAAAACATCAATGCAATCTTGCAAAATTCACTTTTTTTTTTCAGCATTACTCATTGATGTCACCTTTACTATTTCCCAACACAAACACATCACAAGCTGCTGCAGAAAACAAAACAATTCCCGTCTGAGACAGCTGGAAATGAAGACTGATTGGCTCTTTGAAAGCCAGTAAGATTTTTGAAGATGATTGAGTAAGAAGATCCACATCTGAGGCTTGAATCTTCATGTCAGATCAGCGGATGCATCATGAAAACAATTTAAAGGCAATTTAAAGTTTTAGGACTCAAAATCACATGCAAGGTTAAACCCTTAAACACAAAACAGTTTAATGCATTTATCTGATCAGACCTAAAGCAACATGTCTGCATGTGACTCACGAATGAATTCCGGATAGTCACTAATAACTAAAAAGCTGTAATATCATCTAAAAGAAATCATAAAGATGATTGACTGTATAACTGTGACTATATGAACAGAACCACTACATGTTAAAATAAAGGATGATGAACAGCCTAGCTCTCCAGTTTACAACATATGAAATTATGATGTTAGTAATTAATTATCATATGTACCTCTGACTTCTCAGAGACAGTGTCTTTATTGGATAATGCACAATAATTACAATGTTAACATCAAAAACATTGAAAGCTGCTCAAAATATCTCGTTTAAAGTATTATTATGTCAGTGTTGTTATTTGATACCGTAATTTACACCTGTTTCATTAGCAACCCTTATGTTTGATATATAACATTTGGTACTACATGTCTTCCATATTCATTCATTTTAAAACCTCGGTTCTCCGAGGTTTTTGCTAGAATATAAAAATGTGAATTGTCACATTTAGGTGCAATTTTCTATCTGATCTCACAGTTAAAACTGTTTTAATTGGAGTAATCGAATGTATTCAAGTAGATTCAGTCATCATAGTATTTCTGACAGGAATAAAAAGTTACCTCAAAAACATGGTATGTCCAAAAAACATAGTATTATGTGAGTTAAAAAAAAAACAATACAAGTAAAATACTGAAAATAAACACGAACTTACTTTGACTCTCGAATTTCCTGATGATCGTGTCGAGGAAAGTGTTTTGCGGCGCGACGTGCCCTCGTCGTACCGGCATCCTCGCGCGCTCAGTCCAGCGAGTGTCACGAGCTCAAGCTGACCTTCCCGCCACGCTCTGCGTGCCCTGGGCACGCGCGGGTCCACACGGCGACGCGCGAGCTTCCCGCGCTCTGGGGAACTTCATCAGCACGAGCGAGCCCTCAGGAAGAACAACACGCTATATACTTATCCAAGAGACAACAGTTTCCAATTTCCGAAGATTGTTTACGTCGCGTAATCCCTTAAAAAAATGATGAAAGTATCGCTAGACTAATTTACTCCGTGACATGTTGGACGCTGAACTCTGTGTGACTGGAACGCGCTCGCGAGGTACCCTAATTTCACCATAGTCACGTCCTCGGATGTCCCTTTGTCCAATTAAAGTGCTCCTCTGGGTTTTCATACGTCAAAAACCAAATGTAAGAAGAAAGGAGATTTCTTCTTCTTTCTTAGAAGAAAAGAGATGCGATTCATTTGACGCGTGTCGCTCTCGCGCGCGCTCCTCCCGTTTCGATGGTGACCAACGACAACAACGAGCTCGTGATGCCAGCGTCTGTTTAACTACAATACAAACACAACTAAACTTAAATAATGACTTATTACTAGTATAGAACATATATTGCTGTGTGTTTCTGTTTAGTTCATTCCGGTGTCATTTGTCTCCTTTCGCAGGTGTCGAACCCTTGATGTCGTCATCTCCCGGGCTCTTGTGGAAAAGCAACAGAAATCACGGGCTTCAACTGAACGGTAAATTGGGATACTTCACGATTATCCCGACGAGGATCCCGAACGATCACCGAAGGCTCCATGCGAGATCCTATAACTCACCTGACAGTTGCGCGCGCGCGAGAGAGCTTTCAACGCGCTTTGTTTTCCACCTTCGGCGGCGTCGCGCTGTCAGACTGTACATGATACGTCATCGTCGGTGCACGCGTCGCGGGCGTGGGGTTTCCCTGCGCCGTCACGCGCGTGCAGACAAAAGACACTTCACTCCTCGTGGTCTAAAACACCAATAGTATGCATATAAGCGGAGGTTTTCAGTGCAATAACAACGATTTTGCAACTTCTTGCTTATTAGCCTAAAAAGCTAAATAAGAGGAGTGAAAACCCTTGTGAAATCAGGGCTTTTGTCCATATTTATCAAGACTGTCTTTGAAGCATCTCTGCCTCCTCCTCCCCATCAATCCCTTTCATGCACTAGCCGTGACACACTTTCACAAGGTGGGAACGGAATAAAATAAATGCATGTGTGCTGTGGTGCATCTTTGTCTTCAATAAACTGCCACACTAGTAAATAAGCCCACTATTACCAAAAAGGTTAGTTTAATTGTGCATTAAAGTCAGTAAAAATCACAAAAATGTTGCATTTTCTCAATCATTTTGAATTGCATAATCATGAAGAAAACAGTTTAAACTCATAATCATAAAATGAATGCAATAAGAAAAATTTTCAGTGGTTAAGACCATAAATTTAACAAAGGCTATAGATGCAATTATGCACATTTAGAAATAAATATATTTGATGTAATATATAAAATAATCAAACCACAGTGCATTTAAGGAAAAAAATCTGTCTACTTTAGTAAAATCGTCTGTTATTCTTAATTGCTTTTTTATAATACAATGATTTGCTACAAAACATTTATCAAAGAAATCAGTTGGAAATAATAATAATTAATTATTTATAATCAACATGAGCTAGATTCATTAACATACAAAATATTAAAGACTGAAAAAAGTAATAAATCCAAACATAATTTAAAGGCTGTACAAATTGTAGATCACGTAGAGCTTTAGGAAATATTAAATAGAGAAGATTCAGTCATATAATGACAAGCTACATAAAGAAGACCGGACGAAGCGTTTCTCTCCACTCATCAGCGTCTCGACGGGTCTCCGCCTGCGCAAAGAGGAAGAGGAGATGATTTTACAGCTTTTGGAAATATTTTATCATGCATTCTTGATTCATACCTTTCTGAAAGTTCACTGTAATGAGCAAGAAAATATCATTAAATATGCATTTGGTCTCAGACACGCTGCAAAAAGCAATGTTCTTCCTTCATTTCGGTATTATTGTCCAGTAAACATGATGCATTTATTTGAGATGCACAATATAAGATCATTAATAACTTCTAACTTTCCTTTAGTTTACTTTCTGATGGCAGATTTCTTGTTTTTATGCACAAACTCACTTGATTTTTATACACTTTCAGAAATGAATGTCATTTTGCATCTCAAGTAAATGGATGTTTAGATGTTTGTCCAAAATACTGAGGAAGAACGTGATTTTTTGCAATGCATCATCATATATTTAATCAATGCAACTGCAAAGAGTCGTTCAAACAAACAAGTATTCAACAAAAAACGTATTGCTAAATTCAGAATAATGATGTGCATTAAAGTGCTAAAATGGACATGACGCTTTCATATCTCTCTTTTTCACATCTCAACAAAGACAGGAAGCTTTTAGCGCTAATGCAACACAATAAAGACAAAAGGAAGTCAATTGATGCTCTATGTGTATTATTCTTGCGGTGCATTATGGGAAATGCTGTGGTCTTGTAAACGGTCTAAATAAGTGTTCTAGGAAGCATTATAGCAACAAATGCATTCAAACTCAATTGAACAACATTCGCAATGACAATTTAATTGATCAATATTCAGTTTGCGTGATTCTTTAATCGCCGCACCCTCGAACAAAATCCACATCTTCACGTTCGTTTGAGCTCGTCTCGTAGATCCACTCATTCTGACTTGCCGTGAAAGCATAAGTCATGCAGACAATCTCCTCGGCACAAATGAAACGGCTCCATGATGGCGTAGGATAAAAAACGCGACCCCTCGCTCTAAGTGAAGTCCCACAGATTCAATTAGCTAATGAGATCAATCGCATTGATGAATGACTAAACACTGACGAGGACGAGCCTAACGAGATCAGGCATGCTGGAGACGCAGCGGACATCAGGCTCGTTACAGCATGGCAACATGATGCTTCGGTTATGAATTGTGGAAATACCACATGCCCTTCAGAGCTGGCCGTTAAAAACTATGAATAATTTATGTATGTCAATATGAATGAAGTTCATGATAAATGTCCATGAAAATGTTCATGATAATTTTTTTTTTGTAACGCTTTAGTTTATACGGAAGCGTATTGCATTCACTTGAGGAAAAAAATCTACTCTGTTTTTCTGAATTAACGAGTTAATATCTCAGAATTATGAGATACATTTTTCTTGAAAAACATTTTTTTCACTCTGTTTTTATGAATTAATGAGTTACTCATAATTTTGAAATAATTAAGTCATTAATTCAGGAAAAACAGAGCAAAAACTTTTTTTCATGAAAATTATCTCGTAATTCTGAGATAATTAACTCGTTAATTCAGAAAAACAGAGCAAAAACTTTTTTCCATGAAAAATTATCTCGTAATTCTGAGATAATTAACTCGTTAACTCAGAAAAACGGAGCAAAAACTTTTTTTCATGAAAAATTATCTCGTAATTCTGAGATAATTAACTCGTTAATTCAGAAAAACAGCAAATACTTTTTTTCCATGAAAAATTATCTCGTAATTCTGAGATAATTAACTCGTTAATTCAGGAAAAACAGAGCAAAAACTTTTTTCCATGAAAATTATCTCGTAATTCTGAGATAATTAACTCGTTAATTCAGGAAAAACAGAGCAAAAACTTTTTTCCATGAAAATTATCTCGTAATTATGAGATAATTAACTCGTTAATTCAGGAAAAACAGAGCAAAAACTTTTTTCCATGAAAATTATCTCGTAATTATGAGATAATTAACTCGTTAATTCAGAAAAACAGAGCAAAAACTTTTTTCCATGAAAAATTATCTCGTAATTCTGAGATAATTAACTCGTTAACTCAGAAAAACAGAGTAGATTTTTTTCCTCAAGTGAATGCAATACGCTTCCGTAAGTTTACTATCTAATTCTCATGATTAACTAGTTGCTTATTAGGATGCATATAACTAGGTTATTGGCTGTGTTTATTAGTACTCATAAAGCACAAATTTAATGCATGACCATATTCTACATCCCTTAATTTTATCCAATACCTAAACTTAACTACCTTACTAAATACTAATAAGCAGTAATTAGGAGTTTTTGAAGATTAATTAAATGTTGTATGTTTTTCCCCACTGTAATAAACGATTTATTAAAGTCCCCCTGTGGAGAAAATCCAGCTTTTAATGTTGTTTATGTATCTATGTGGTGTTTTTAAGTTCATAAGTCGACAGCATTGCTGAGTATTTCCTCTTTAAAACTGCAGTGAACCAAAGACAGTCTCAAAAACACGGTTTGAAATCGCTGGTGTTTCTGACGTCACAAACGACCTTGTTACCAATCAGATCAACGTGTGATCGTCAACCAGTGGATCTCTGAGCTGAGGGAGTGAGTGGAGGCGGGGCTCATCTGCATATTCATAGAACCGCGCATACTAAATGAGGCGAGGGTGTCGAGTTGCATTCAAACTATTTTAAGACATGAAGAATTTTTATTCATGGAAAAAAACGCTTAAATATGTAATTTTGGTGAGTTTTAAGGGATAAAATGATTGACTACAGGGGGACTTTAACAGTGTAAATCACCATCATGGAAAACTAATAACATGGGAGTGACAGAGTTGTGTTTTAATGATCTCTTGGCACATTTGTCCTCTCCAAACCAAGCGCCGAGGATCGCCCCCCCGATGTCCCCGGGCTTCACCCACCCTGGCAGCTGGTGCACTCGCAGCTGTGGATGACGGGCAGAACGACGGGCTCCACGTCTCCGCTGGCGCACTGAAGGCTGAGGAACCGCACCGGGTTCTGCGGGTCGAGCCTGTAACTACAGCAGTCGCAGAACGCCTGCAGGTACGGCTCCTGAAACAGAGAGAGTGTGTGTTACGCGTCAGTTTGTGTCTGGACTTCATTCATTTGCTGCGTCTCAATTCGCCTACTTGTACTACGCCCTAAACATATTTACTCTTTTTGTGAAGAAAAAGTAGATACTTTTGAGTGTGTAGCAGAAGAGTAGACAAGCTTTGGGTCTTCTTCAAGAAAATGTGAATGGCCTTTCCCATGCAAAACCCAAAGCCACAATGACAGGGTATTCTGGGTGGTTGCTAGGGTGTTGCTAGGGTGTTTTTTCCTGTTTCTTGTGATCTTCTAACTCGGGTTCCTCCATCAATGTGGGATTTTTTCACCTTTTCCTGTATGACTGTTATCACGTCATACAATTGCGTCTTTAACGGTTGCTTTCTGCCACTGTAAACTGACCTGTCAATCATCTTGTCACAGACCTGTCAATCATATTGTCAAATATAAAATCCTCCACATATCATTTCCTACAGTATCGGAGAGAAATGTTGATCTGCATTTAAAAGTTAATGGCCAAACGGTTCTTTATAAAAGCACACACTGTTATTGCAGATAAAATATAACACGGATAACATTAAATAAATATTTTTGTATCAGGTTAAACTTTGATTTATCACTCAAACCTTTATCTAAACCTCTCACCGTCGGTCGCACATATCCACCATGTTTTTTAACACTTTTTACTCGTGTTTGTAGTTCCTCCTCCAAAGCGCAGTGGATTGTGGGTAATATTAGCCGTTATAGTGAGCACGGATCCACGATCATCCGGAGACTTCTAGCACACTCTTTTCAACATACTATGCTTTGGGACACCCTTATTTTAATCTCACACACTGTTTAGGATGGATCGTGTGGACATTGAGACGCAGGGAGAGATTTTATTTTTATTTTAAAAAAACAACTTTATTATGTTACTTTATCAATTCATAACAAAATAAACACCACAAAACATCAAAACACAACTCTCCTTCCACCACTGAACAAATAGCGCCATTATAACACCACTGCTCTATAAACGCTTCAACATCATTCATAGCTCTATATACCTCAAATCTACTATAATTCTAGACTTTACAAAAGCTTTAAAAACAGGCAAAAGCGCCTGATCATGTGTATTCTCAATTGTATTTCTCCTTGTATTGCAAGTTTTGCTTGGCCTACCAAAAACTACCATTTTACCTTTTGATTCTGACTATAGCCAGATCCAAAATAAGAGAGAGAGGGGGAG